>NW_015117343.1:0-2673 GCF_001443285.1 Poecilia latipinna
GAACGAGGTCACGGATACAAAATGAGCAGTCAAAATGAGTTTTCTCATGTCTGGGCTCTCCCTTAGAGAGAGAAGCTCAGTCATCTGGGAGGGAGTCAGAGTAGAGCGGCTGCTCCTTCACATCGAGAGGAGCCAGTAGAGGCGGCTCGGGCGTCTGGTCAGGATGCCTCCTGGTGAGGAGTTCACGTCCCACCGGAAGGAGGCCCAGAGGAAGACCCAGGACACACTGGAGGGACGATGTTCCACTGCTGGGAACGCCTTGGGATTCCCCTGGAGGGGCTGGAGCAGGAGGCTGGGAGAGGGAAGTCTGGGCCTCCTACTGAGGCTGCTGACCCCACGACCCGATCCCGGATAAGAGGAAGAAGATGGATGGATGGATAAAAAACACATTAACATGAATCCAACATGGCCGCCTTCACCCAGAGCAGTTCTAATCCAGGTTCTACCTGCACCTCTGCGTCCTGTGGTTCCGTTGGTTCTGATGGTTCTGCTGGTTCTCCAGGTTCTATCTGTTCCTGTGCGCCGTGTGTAACAGAGGAAGTGAGTACGTGCGCCGCCTGTCTCTGCGCTGGGTGGACGTCGTCCACTTGGCGCTCTACAACCTGTCCATCAGCAGCAAGAAGAAATACTTTGAGCTGGATGAGATTCTGGCCTTCGTCTCCACTAACTGGGACCATCTGCAGCTGGGAAAGGTAACGGAACCGCCACACCTGGTTCCGACCCAGACGGACCGGCCCTGACCCCTCCTGTCTCTGTCTGTGTCCTCAGCTGTCCAACAGTCCTCCAGCAGAAAGGGGGCAGCACCTGCTGGACGCCCTCAACAAATACAAGAGCAAGTAAGCAGCTGGGTCTGAGTGTTCCTGTGTCCAGAACCGGGACATCTCCTGTTTTGGGCCTGGTTCTAGACGCGTGTCCTCTGGTGGGTTGGACTCTGAGACGTGTAGACGTTTGTCTCCAGGTTTCTGTGTGGGAAGGAGATGAAGAAGAGAAAATGCATCTTCTGCCTGAGGACCCGCGTCCCCCCCAGCCCCCCCTCCAAGCTGTTTCCTGAGCGCGCTCAGAGCGACGCTGGGCGGGGCTCCAAGAAGCCCGCTGCCAGGTGAGTTCTGCTATCCCCAGGTGTCCCCCAGGTCCAGAAGGTTCTGCAGGAATCCAGGGATGCCCCGGATTCCTGGGTCGGGTCCTGAGGACCAAAACCCGGCTGGTTTCTTGTTGTTGGTTCTGAAACCAACAACAAGAAAAGTCTGGTTCCGGTCATGTCAAAAGTGCTGGAGAAAATGATTCTGGAACAACTACTACTGCATTTAGACAGTAACAATCTTCAGTTTGGTTTCAGACGGCAGCATTGCACAGAGACCGCTGTAGGTTTGCTGCTTGAAAAGGTTAAACAATCACTTGACAAGGGACAAATTACTGGTGCAGTTTTTCTTGATTTGAAAAAGGCCTTTGATACGGTGAATCACAATTTACTGATCTCAAGGCTTTCATCATTTAATTTCTCAGAACGGTCATTGTCTTGGTTTAAATCATATTTGGAAGATCGTGGACAGTGTGTTGTCATTAATAACAGTAAATCTTAACAGGGATTCCACAAGGAACCATCTTAGGTTCAGTCCTTTTCAGTTTGTACGTTAACAGTCTTCCTGAAATTTGTCCTGAAGTCAATCTGCAAATGTTTGCTGATGACACCGTTGTTTACACATCGGACCAAACGGTATTGTTGTTAGTGAAAAACTTCACAACAGTCTGCAGAGATTATCAACATGGCTGAAGGATTCTTGCTTAACTCTCAATACAAAGGAAACAAAGTGATTTGCTATTCAGTCAAGAAAACATCATTACAGTCCTTGAACATTCAGATCAATGGGATCCTATTGAACAATATCACAAGAGAAATATTTAGGAATAATTCTGGATGCTCAGTTACATTTTAGGAGCCATGTTGATACAATCTGCAAAACTGTTGGATCAAATATAAATTGTTTTAAAGTTATTAGACATTGTTTGACACTTCACTGTGCAGAGACGTTTTTGAACTCACTGATCCTCATTTTACCTGCGGAGCTCCTGTCTGGGCTCAGACTGGGCTTTATATCAAAAGCCGATTAGATTCCATCACCGTCACATTTTAGCTAAATTTGGCATTTTGGATTTTACAAATTTTCTAAATTATAATGTATTAAAATTGATTTTTAAGTGTTTAAATGGACTTGCACCTACACCACTAAGCGATTGTATGCAGAGACTGCAGGGCAATAGCAGATCTACCAGAGCAGCTTTGGATGGAAATTGTAAGGTCCCCTTTCGAAGAACCACTTTTGCTCAAAGTGCTCTGTCTGTGAGAGGATCTGCAGTTTGGAACTCACTTCCTGTTCATTTAAAGTCTGTAACCAGTTTTAGTACATTTAAAACTCAAACAAAACTCTGGTAATGTCAAAAACAGAACTCTATCCACTTTTGATATTTTAATTTTTTTTGTTTGTTTACATTATGTTGTGCTATTTTTAATTATCACTTCAATTTTTAGAATTACTTTTTAAAAGCCCATCTAGGGACAAGTGCTGCGAATTAGCTGTTGCTGTTGCTATTGCACCATGATGCAAACATGGGACTGCTGTTTTATTCAGTTTGTCTATGTCAATGTGTGTCCGTCCCTATCAAATAAACTAAAAA
>NW_015117343.1:7292-19331 GCF_001443285.1 Poecilia latipinna
CCCCGAGACGAGAATCTTTCTGCATCTTCAGAGTTATGGATGTTGTTGCGCAGATCTGCTTATTAATTCAGATGTGGGTGTATGAATAGACATTTGTGTGCGCACACACACACACACACACACACACACACACACACACATTAGTATGCCACTCTGCAGCATTTCTCAGCAGGTGAAAGAAATCTGGCCCAATCAGCAGCGCCCTCAACTCAGGTAATATAAGGAATCCACCAACCACTTTACTGGTTTTGCAACAGAGCTGAGGAAGGCAACCACAGCCTCCAAAGCAGCATTTCATGGAAAAGGACTTATAAGGACTACCGGTAAGTAGAGATGGGCAAATGAAGCCTCATGAAGCAATGAAGCTTTCCAGCCCTTTACTTTGCAAAAAGGTTCGTTACTGGATGCTTCATTCATTGCTCTATAGTGACATCTGCTGGTGAAACTGTAACAGTCTTGTCACTCAGTTGGATCATACTTCCAAAAATTACTAAAAGCAATATTGTTACAAAGTTTTCATCAAACTCATGTTTAGTAACAGGATAATCAATGAAACCATATTTGTCATATGTTTTAATTACAATTATTTGTAACCCTCATATTTGGCTACATGTTGAATTTTAGTTCTGCAACAAGTTTAAATCCGTTTCTGCTGTGCAAGACTGATATATATTGTGCAAGACGACACAAGCCTCGAAGCGGGGCTTCATCGGCCACGCCCCCTTTTACTCGGTACAAGCCTCGAAGCGGGGCTTCATCGGCCACGCCCCCTGGATTCAGGTAGCCCATCACTACCGGTAAGCCACTAACTGGGCTCAATTGAATGTAATTTGACTGTAGTTTCACATTTGAGAAATGAAATGAAGAATTGAAGTAACAGTTTGCACTGCTAGTTTTTACAGTTTGGTTCCACTAAATGTATGTTAAGATATCTAATGTAAAAACTTATGTCCTAAGAAAAAGAAAAAAAAATGTAATTCTAAAATGTTTGGATTTGTTTGATTCAAATTCAACCAGACATGGAATTTAATAATTTAATACTGGAATTTATGGTTAAAATCGTAAAAGAAATGTATGTTTAAGGTTAAAAATGGAATTAGTCATTAAGATAAATTAACTTTGAACCAAATGTCTAAAATGTATGTTAAAATATTTTGTATGTGTTTTGTAGGTTTTTCACCTGTTCATTGGTTCTCACTCATTGGTGAAAATAAAAAAGATTGAGTGAATTCCTGAAGTCTTCAAGTCCTCCTTTTCAAGTGTAGGAAGCCATAAAATTATAGGACACTTGACAGATGTTATTTATTTACTTTGGATTTTTGAGATTTAGTCTCAAAAATCCAGCTGTATGCAAAATCCCCGAGACGAGAATCTTTCTGCATCTTCAGAGTTATGGATGTTATTTACTTTGTTAAATGTTCACTTTTTACCCAGTTCTGGCGAAACTGCCCCAGTAAGACATCATGGTCCTGGAAAACCTCTCATCCTCAACGGTGCAGTTGACTGAAGATGGAAAAAGAAGAGTTTGACCACAGAATGAAGTTTGCTTTTCAGATAATTACTGCTTTGAGGGAGCATTGAATTAACACATCCACACTATTCAGCAGAAAGTTTAAACACTTCAGAGAGTTGCATAACAAAATCCTAGAAAACCCTAGAAAAAAAAAGTTTTATTACTTATTCATATCTCCCCCCAGAAAAAGACTTTCTCGACCAACTGACTAAAGTTGGATTAAAGCAAATTAAACACGCCTGGTGGGAATGGATTTATATTCAAACTAATCCCAAATTGGACTCTGGTGCTTCCTCCTGATTTTTGCAGACATAATGCTAGTTGTGAATGGAAGATGACTTGACTTACATTCCTAACATCTGCAGACATAATGCGGCACAGCAAGAAAAACAACAATCGGAGACAAGATTTCATTCTACACTGCAAAAACATAAAATCAGTTATTTAATCTAGTTTCTAGTACACTTAAGATAAGACAAAACTAATAAAGCTTTTAAGCTGTTAAACAATTTCTTAATATTTGTGAAAAAGTACCACTTATTTAATGTATAAAACATTTTCCACATGTTAATAGTGAACTAATCTGACAGTGGAACTAATACCTTTTCATCAGTACTGAGGAATTATTTACTTCAAACAAGCTCCAATATCTTGCTGAAGTGTTATTTGTAAGTTAGTTTTTGTTTCTTATTTCAAGTGTACTACAATATTTGTTCAGGAAATCAGACAAAAATACTTTGTCTGACCAAAAGATTTTATGTTTTTGAAGTGTAATGAATGACACAAACTAAATCGAAGTACATTTTCTCTACTAATCTAGTTTGAAGTTAGTTTTGTGAACACTCATTATATTTCCTCTTCTTGCAAAATCTCTTCATTTTATTTCCATCAATGAAAATGTTTTTTTTTTTCTTTACTTTCCTATTGAAAGTCAACATTGCTACCAACTGGAACTGAATGACCCCGGAGATACACTCAACTAAAAGACGTCTGAAATCGTCATTGTAAAGCTTGTATACCAACCATTAATTCTGATGTGTCCGTTCCAGAAACAAGCTCCGAACATGAACCCAACGTCATCAGCGTGGTCCGCCTTCACAAAGCTCGGCCTGTTGGGTGTGGGTCGATCCGTAACGTACACAAACTCATACATGTACACTGGAGCGCCAGCGTCTGGAGCCAGGAAGAACAGGTGTGAGCAGAGATGCAGACCAGAGCACAGTGGGTCAGTCATCTTTGTTTCTGACCTGTGTGGTATCCGGCCACCTGGATGGTGGGCAGCGCCATCAGCAGGTCTCCGATGACCTCCGTGAAGGCGTCTCGGATGTCCTCTGGGGTTTTTGCATCTTTCAGATACTCATCCATGATGAGATTGTTGGCTGCAGAGGTGGCCTGAAACACGGACAGAGGTTCATAAATCATATTTAGAGTTCTTTGGATGCCCTAATTTGGGGTTTTCCACTTACAATGAGATATTTTCCAATGTTATAGGTGAAATAATCCGACAGTGGTCTAGGACTTTTTCATCAATATTAAGGAATTATCAACTTAAAACAAGCTCCTGTATCTTGCTGAAAAGTTACTTGTAGACTGTTTTATACGGAAAAGGATTAGGGCCAATGAAAAAAGAAGAATTTTCACTTAAATCTCAGAATTTTGATAATTTTCTGAGATCAAAATTCAGAATTCTGAGATTAAAGTCAGAATTCTGAAAACAAAGTCTCAGTTCTTTTTTCAGTGCTCTTAATATGATTTAAGTGTACTAAGATATTTTGTAGAAATTAGACAAAATTTGTCTTTGAGTTTGGTCATCAAACAAAACAAAAAAAAAAAACTCTGATTCTTACTTTATTTAAACAGTTCTCACCAACTCACCCCTTTAGGATTAAACATGTGGACCACCGCCAGCACCGTCTCCCTGTTCATGCCTTTCTCCCAGCCAGGAGGACCGAAGGCCTGCGATCCACCAAAGGAGAACAAACCAGAATACTTCAACGTCAAACAGAAACACCTGGAATGTGTCATTGCTAAAATTTAGCGCCACCTGAGGCAAAATCCAGCCAAACTCATGGTTGGTGACTCCCATCATCACTGGGATGTTCAGAACTTCTTTCCTCTGCAGAAGAACGTCAGCGGTGCCGGAAAGGAATTCGCCGTCCACAGCGGCTCCAAGAATAATTTTGCTCTACACACAAAACACAAAACATTGTGCATGTGAAGGTTACAGAAGCAAGAAAAAAGACTCCAAACATAAAACCCAACAATTTCTCACAGCCAGAAAGGAATACACAAGTTCCCTCAAATCGAGGCCACTGAACCTCAAAGATAGCCACTGAACCACCATATTGGTAGGCAAACGCAGTGCAAAGTGTAGATAAAAGTAATTTTTTTTTCAAAAAGTTACTCAAGTAAATGTAACTGAGTAAATGTAACTATTTACCACCCAACTCTGCTCTTGATCAATGCACAAGAGACTTGTGCATTGTTGTCAACTGCATTCCAGCTGTCATGGCAGTTTGTTACAGATGCCTACCAAGATGGTGGTCAGCGACAAAGTTCCCTACAATCAGTATACTCTTAATTCTGTAATGTCAAACTTGAAATGAGTGTTTTCAATATTTCTACATCTTCCTAATAGTAGAGGCGCTTTCCTGAAAAACCTGCTACAAGAAATCCTCCTGACTTCCGCCATCTGGTGGAAATCTTAAGTATTACAGCTAACAGGCAGCAATTTTTGTTTGAATCAGCTTCTATAAGAATGGAGATTACAGGAAGGGAAATGTGAAATAAATAATTAAACATATAATGCAGTGTGAATATAAAATAAATTAAATATTTAATTTAAATATTTAAAGATTTTAAATATTTAATTTAAATAAGAACAATTTATTAGTTTACAATCCCTAAAATAACCACATTACAGAACACAGGTGGAGAGCCACAGTGTCTTTAAAGGTGCTTTTACCTGTTTGGCTACAGAAATGAATTCATCTTGAGTTTTCCCTCGGAGGCACCGGACCAGTTCTTCTGTGCTGCAGATGCAACATCCAGTAAGGTTGGCAACAATCTGCCAATAAGACAGGAAATGAGATCATTAAAAACATCGAAAAGCGTAGGGTCACACTGGACCAACATGAGGCAAATACCAGATAAGTGTGTAAAAGTCTTCAGCCATTTCTAATTTATTTATTTAGAAAAATGGGACTAGATCAACATGGATGGAAGGATGGAAACGTGAGACCATCCATCCAGACTGACCAACGGTCAATCTGTCCTTAAATTGATCCATTCACTCATCCATCTGTTGGTCCATCCATCCATCCATCCATCCATCCTGACTGCATGCTGATTAGGTAACTGAAATTAGATTCTGATGTTTGAGCCTGGTTACATCTTAAAGCTACAGGACTCTCCTCTCTTCCCTTGTGAGTTTTTCCTTTGCCATTGTTTCCTGCCAGTGGGACATGCAGAGAGCAAGTCCAAAAGAATAAATCATGGAGACATTCACCTTAGGAGTGAGTATAAACACATTCAAACATACGTGGGCCTGAAGAAGAGGCTGATCAGAAGTATAGGTCCCAATAGTTGCAACTCCACTTTGAAAGATTGCCTTGTGGAAAAGTCCTTTTGACAGGGGAGACAGAGTCTGTGCAGAAAGACGCATTCTGTAAGTTATCAGGAGGAATGGAGTCATAAATATCCAACATAAAACAGTTTTTAAAAGTGGGTGATCTCTTCCATTCCCCCAGAATGATTTTTCTTTACCAGTATGGATGCGCTGATGGCTCCTGCAGACTCCCCAGCGATTGTGACGGATTGTGGATCGCCGCCAAAGGCCTCAATGTTTTCCTGCACCCACCTGAGAGCAGCCAGCTGATCCAACAAGCCCCAGTTACCCTTGGCGTGTTCATCTCCAGTGCTTCAAAAGGAGGAAAGTTCTTGATTTCGGCAATCATTTGGACAACATCTGAACATCAGAAGTTTCTTACCTCAAGAATCCCAGGATGCCGAGACGGTACTGGATAATGACGGTCACAATGTTTTCATATGCAGTGAAAGAGGAACCATCGTACTGGGAGGCAGCACCCATAACCAGACCTCCTCCATGGATCCACACCATCACCTGAATCGCAACACAAGAGCCTGACGGTGTCAGCTGACCTTTGGATACAGGAACTACAGTTTATAGCCCACACTGTACACACAGACTCAGCCCAGACTGAGGTCGATATTTATGTTTACACATCCACATTGGTTGAACTCAGTGAAAATGTAATTGCATAATCAGTATTTACACACTACACATTGAAACATTGAAAGGTTTAAAGCAGCAGAAAACAATTGCATTGCTAATTGCTTGTTTTTCAATGCTAATTTTCCTCGTTTTTCTTTCCTTAGAAAGTTCTCATGGTTTTGGGATTTCCCACCATTAACTATGTGTAATCTCTTGTTTCTTTCCTACAGAAAGTACCCTTTGTGTGGTTAGCAATGATTTTTTCCTGGAGTCACTGACAGGGTTTTCTTCTGTTAATTTTGCATATACTCTCTCTTTTTCCCAGAAAGTACTCTTTGCTCAGTCCTGTCTGTTTAGCTGGGTCTCTTTCCTGGATTTAGGCAATGACAAATATTTTCCTGACATCTACTTTGTGTACTTTCCTTTCTGATCTACAGAAAGTATTCTTTGCTCAATTCTTTACCTCTAGTTGGGTGTTTTAACAAAGTAATCCAGTGTTACTCTGTTTAGCTATGTCTCTATCCTAGATATTCATTGATAGAGGGTATCCCACCATCAACTGTGTGTACTTTCTTTTCTTTCCTATAGAAAGCACACTTTGGTTCCCCATGTCTCTTACAAGGACATTTTAACCAAATACTCCAGCCTCAGTGTTTCTGTGTTTAGCTGTGTCTCTGTACTGAATGGAGGCATCAGCATTTGCTTTAAACTTTCTGTGCTCTCCTTCACAGAAAGTACTCTTTGCTCAATTCTTTATCTCTAGTTGGGTTTTTTGTGAGTGTATTTTAACAAGGTACTCCTGGTTCACTGTTTCTTTATCTCTGTTGATCTCTGCAGCTGTTCAACTCACCGGCAGCTTAACTTCTGGCGCGGCTTCAGCTGGAGTGTAGACGTTTAGATACAGACAGTCCTCTGAAACCTCTGGCACCGTGAAGTCCATAGACATGGCTATGGAAAAATTTACGACTACTTCTTGATCCTGGACGCACCTGAGCACAGATGGACACCAGAAAGCAGACATGAACAAGAGTCCCTGGGACAACGCTGATTTGTTTAGTGGTTTGGGGTTGTTACATGGGAGGCTGCTGTGTGCCGTCTCTTTCCCCCTCCCAGGGCTCCGGGCTCTCTGGAGCCGCCATCCGGAGGGGCCCTACAGGTGGCTTGGCGAAGGGAATCCCCAGGTACCGCTTCACCCTCCTCTCTGTGCCTTTTACAGTCACATATTCTCCTCTGATTTGGCCACTTTTCAAAGAAACCACAAGTTCGCTGCTCCCTAATGAGAACAGAGACAGGATATTACAGATAGTTTCTCTGCTTTATCGAACCAGTTACTCTTTTCAGAAATGTAAAATTTGGTTTGGTTGTCTCGTACTGGTAAAGTATCACAGAGAAAATGGCCTCCAAAAAGTTTTTAAAATGACAGAATTGATTCATCAGATTCAAAATGGCCGCCTTTGACCCTATAACTAAATCCTACAGAAAACATGTGGCCTATCCTAAGAAACTGCACAAGTTCCAACTTTGTAAAATATTATGGGACGAAACAAAATGTTGAACATTAATAAACAAAAAAGTATTTTTGAAATATCAAAACTACCTTTTATATTTGAGGTCGTTTTTTTTAAGTTTCAAAATCTTTTTGGATTAAACTTTATTGCTTATTTGTGATCTTTGTCTCATTGCGATAAAGATCTTTCTTTCAAAAACAGCAGCAAATTATAAGACCACATCTATTAAAATGCAATTAAAGTGCAATATGAATAATAAAGGAATAAAAACAAACACACCCATAGGACCAAAATACAACTCAATATTATTCAAAGCCTTTAAAAAATGCCTTAAGGTATCTTTATTATTCTCAGGATATGACATGTTGTACAGCCAACAGAAAATTATTCACCAACACTTAACACAGTAAAATATGATAAAAAAAGGTGTGCTGTGGTGGCGCAGGGGCAAAGCACAACCCACGTATTGAGGCCTTGGTCATCATCCCAGTGGTTGCAGGTTCAATTCCTGGCCTGGTGACATTTGCCGCATGTCTTTCCTGTCAAACTACTTTCAAATAAAGGCCACTAGAGCCAACAGAACCTTTAAATATATATGACAAAAAATAATCACAGTAAAAACATAACTATTAACTGATACAACAGGCAGCAAGATGTATTTAAAATGATGGTAGCAGCAGATAAAAATAAACTCCTATATTTGTTGGTTCTGCAGCTTTTTTCCTTGTTTTAAATACTTTATGCCTGATTAACAGTGACCTTAATACATTAAAAGCTCCATAGACACTTTTCTGAGGGAACTTTTACGCTTTAAAAATTATTTGTAAAAGTTTTCCTCAACCTATTGTCACTCTTAGCTACAGGTCTCCAGCTTTACAGGCTGTTTTCATTTTCAGGTTTCAAAAATCTTTTTATCCAGTAGCAGAAACAACATGTCTGACTTTACAGACTGAGAAAAGAGGCACAATTAAAAGTTGAAATACTTTTCCTACCTGGTGCTGGCTGTGCCATCACCATCAGCACAGGGAGCAGGAAAACAACGAACAGCACTGTTCTCATCTTGTGCAGCCAGGAACAAAAGACAAAGGCTTACAGTCGGCGTTCAGAGAAATAAGCCCGTTGTCCACCCCCTCCCCTCTGGTACCTTCACTCTTCACACATAACAAAGTCCAGTAACAGTCGGGTCTCTTCATACAGAATATACACTATTGATTTAACCTCTACACATAAAAAAGACCCATCCTGCTCTCTGAACCCAACAATATTTACACATGCATGATTGCCCACATGGACAGATTTGAGGGACAAAGAGTTAACAGGCTGGTCACATGTCTTTGGAGAGCAGACACAGAAACCTTAGAGAGGTTTGAGCTGCTGAGTCATGCTGGTGTAAAAATCGGAGGTGGTCCAGATTATTTGGACAGCCGGGAGAATCTCTTGTTTTTGCTCCCCGTTCCAGAAGAATGACCTCTGTGGGATTTTTCCACATACATTTGAACATTTTGGAGTCCAGGCAGCAGGTTGATTTAAATAATTATCAGTTTTCA
Source organism: Poecilia latipinna (assembly GCF_001443285.1). Lineage (NCBI taxonomy): Eukaryota > Metazoa > Chordata > Actinopteri > Cyprinodontiformes > Poeciliidae > Poecilia > Poecilia latipinna. Next base: position 16,095 of record NW_015117343.1, read on the forward strand.
GTTTGCAAATTTTACACTTCTTCACATCACAGTTATTTATGGAGAGCCACAAGGTTCACTTCTTGGGTTGTTACGTTTTTCTGGACTTTTAAATCTTATTAGATCATATGAAATGAAACTCTATGTCATGTTGGAGTCATTGGATTTTTATATTAATCTTTGAAATTTTTTAGAAAAAAAACTCGCAAATGTCTGAGCTTGAAATGTGGAAAATTTCCAAGAAAAAAAACTCAAATTGAGAACAATCTAAGAAAACTTTCAGAAAAAACTTGGATATTTCTGAGCTTGAAAAGCTGAGAATTTTCAACTTTTGGAATTTTTCATAGTCAAAAGTTATTTATGCCTTCGAAGTTTTGCACATTTTTTTGAGTTTCGTGAGTTGTTCCTCACACTGGTGTCTTTTTTTATGCATCTTTTCTGTGTCTGGTCTTTGTTTTTCTTCCATTACCAGTTGGATTTTTCCAAGTATAAGCTGAGGAATAATCAGATTAAAAGCAGCTGAGCCCATGCAGCTTTTAAAAATGCAGGGAGCAGATTGGGTTGGGGAACGTCATCTGTTTGCCCTACAACCAGGAGGAAAAACATTTTGTTTCATCAGGCTGAACAAACATGATGTGCTCCTTGGACCTGTTTGGATTCAGCCTCCCTCGGCCACATCTTGGACAGTGGAGGCTTATCAGCTACATGTTGCAGAACGATGGCAAGAGGGGCATGTTTCACTCAGAACGTCAGCGGATTTATGTTTTTGTTGCTTCAAACTGAGATCTGAAACCGTTTCCTGCAGGAAGAATAAAGATGTTAAACCTGAAACATGAAGATCCGGATGAAGGCCATGACAGGAGAGAAAACGGCTTTTGTTGGACTTTGTTCGTGTCTGGCACATGAACAATGAGGCGACTGCAGGGGCGGTTCTTACATGAACAGCACCCTGGGTTCGTCCTTCCTCCATGTGCAGCCACTCCTCAGATGAAGCATGATCCTTTTGGTTCTGACATCCCTATGGTGAAATTAAGATTTGGTGCCAACTGCCATCTTTGTGTAAATTTAACCATGTTAACAAAAGTGTGTTTTTTAAAGACGGCGCATTAGCGCCACTGTAGATAGAAAAATATAAAAGGAGTAAATTTCTACCAAACAGAAAATGTTCAAAAATGTTCTAAAAAAAAAAAAAAACCCTGAAAATTTCTGAGTTTTGAAATTTCTTGAAAAAGCACTGTGCTACACAAATGAACTTTGTCTGAAATGGAGCCAGAGGAAAATCTCTGACATCTGGGAATACTTTATGATCAGTCACAATAAAATTCTTCATAAATAATTAACCCCTCCACCTCCCAATTTCTCACCTTCTGGAAATTTCCAGTATTTGTAGTCTGATCACTAAAGATGCATCAGTCTTGCACAGCAGAAACAGATTTAATGCTGTTGAAAGACTAAAATTCTGCATGTAGCCAATTAGAAATCCAAGAAAAAGCAAATGCCTGAACAAGCACTGCACTCCCAAGACACTAAAACATCAAATGTCTTTATTGTCCAATCAGTATGTGACATAAAGGAAAACCCAACACGACCACTGACGTTCAATATAAACCAGGATTAGTTTGGCTACAAATCATTTTAATAATTAAAAAATATGACAATTAAATATGATTTAATTGATTCTCCTGTTACTAAACATGAGTTTGATGAAAACTTTGTGACAATATTGCATTTACTAATTTTTGGAAGTATGATCCAACTTTGTTTTTCTTCCATTACCAGTTGGATTTTTCCAACTTTGGGTTGGAGAAAGTGACAGCAGTGTGACAGAAAATGACAGAAACGGTAGCAGTGACAATGCTGCTACCGTTTCACCAGCAGATGTCACTAGTGAGTGATGAATGAAGCATCTAGTAATGAACCTTTTTGCAAAGTAAAGGGTTGGAAAGCTTCATTGCTTCATGAGGCTTCATTTGCCCATTTCTAGGTGATGCTGCTAATCAGTAGGAGAGAAAGCCACAACGTCCTGCAGATACCATTCTTTACACATTAAAAAATAGATTATAATATGAGCATTTCAGCCATTACTAGACTGTTTCTCAACTCATTTTGCTGCTTTTAGTGCAGATTCCTCAGATAGTAACTAACAGCTGCAGCAGCTCTTTTATATGATCCTCAGAGCAGCTGGGGCTGATTGCTGAGTGGGACCAGCTGCTGCAGAGGAACCACCAACATGGACCTCCTCTCAGAGGAATGATCTGATCTCTATGTACAGATCAATGATGGTGTTTAAGGGCCATTATAGGAGTAAAAACCAACCTGTTTATGGATTCCTTTAGCATTAAATGGAACATTGAACAACATATTTGATGTGTATTGATGGTCTTTATCCCGGCATTTGATAAAATGCTATATTTGCTTGTTTTCATAATGTGTGACTGTATGTTGTGTTTTAGCTTAAAGTTCAAGCTAACCGTTTAGCCTTGTTAAAAGTTGGTTGGATTCGCCACTGATTTCTTACTTAGACATTTCCTCTAAGCTCTTTATTAGCATCTGTTGATTTATTACCACATAAATTGAACTACAATAAGAAAACTTGTTCCAGAGTGCTTTCTTGTGAGGTAATTTAGTTTGCAATTTTACAACAGACTTCTACCATTTACAGACCCAGACACACAATGAAGCAACCAGTGGCTCTCTTGGTCTTCCACCGCCTCTCTTAATAATAACTTTAGTTAAATGTTCTCAAACATATTTAATAAGTGAAAATTTTAGCAGTTCAGTTTTTTTATGAAATATTTGCATTCACGTTTATTTTTTTCTTCAAAAGACCTAATATATAGATATGTCTTTTCATGTGATGTTTAAAAAATGTCCACTAGATGGCAGCAGTTAACTTTGGTGGCAGAAACAAACTCAGCCTTCTCTTTTTTAATGTTGCAGCAAAAACGGAATCTTATCTATCTTAAGTTTTATTGTTTCATTGTTTTCACAGGGTCAATTATTGAATAGTCCCTAAAACAAATGATTAACCACTTTATTTAAAAAATGTATCTATTTAATTTTTTGCTTTATTTCATTGTGAATTGAATCATACATAGTTGTATTATTCATATGTTGCATTTTGACAGATTTTTCTGATTTTTTAATATGAATTCTTATTTCACTTGATTAAACTTGAAGTGAAAACACTTTAAATTTAAACTTAACTTTTAGAATATTTAATGTAATTATTTTAGTATAAGTTTAATTAATATATTT
>NW_015117344.1:0-1449 GCF_001443285.1 Poecilia latipinna
AAGGTGACCAGCTTATTATGTTGTACAAGAAAACCCCAACAAAAAATCAAATAATTTTAGTACATGTTATTATGTGTAAGAAGAGGGCTTAGGAAATAGTACTACAAAGAAAAAATTAAAAATTTGACCAAAAGGGCACTTGGGGGCAAGGAGCAAAAGGGCCAGGTTCTCAAGCACCTCTAGCCCCCCCCTCTGCACGAGCCTGAGTCACGGTGCTCCTTCTGCTTGGTTACTTCTTGCTTCTTGCGCCTTGGACAGTGTTCATAGTTGAGCGTTGTTTACCATTAATTGTTATGCTTAATGGTGCAGACAGTTGTGGTTTTTGACATTGGCAATATGGGCAACCACCCAGGGTGTTATTTATTTATTTTTTTAGGGATGGCAGGAGACCACTGCAGATTGTGGCACAGAGATTAAAGCAAAACAGAATGAAGAAGAGTTTGAATTGATACTGGTTAAATTTATTTCAGCTCTAAGTATTCAATATCTACACTCTAAGAAATAATCCTGTAAATTTACAGTAACATACTGGCAGCTATAGATGCCAGAAGTTTACTGTAAATACACAGTAGCTGTACCGTAATTAATCCTGACAGTAGGTTACCGTCAATGCAAGTACGGTATAGATACTGTGAAATAATGGTAAACTTCTGGCGTCTATAGCTGCCAGTAGTTTACCGTTTTTTCAAAAGAACGGTAAAATACTGGCGTCTATAGCTGCCAGTAGTTTACCGTTCTTTCGAAAGAACTGTAAAATACTGGCGTCTGTAGCTGCCAGTAGTTTACCGTTCTTTCGAAAGAACGGTAATCTACTGTTTTTTGTGAAAGAATGATAAAAAAAAATACTGGTAGCTACAGACGCCAGTTTTGTTTTTTGTTTTTTTACCGTTCTTTCCAAAAAACGGTAAAAAAAAAAAAAAAAAAAAACAAAAAAAAACTGGCGTCTATAGATGCCACATTCCACATTTACCTTTTCAATCCTGTACCTTTTAAAGTGGTGTAGTACTGTAAGTAAATACTGTAATGACACCAACACACCGCAGATGTAGTACCGTCAACAGGGTTTATTAGAAATAAGAGTGAGCTGCTATTCCTTAGGCTGCAGCTCGCCCCTCTAACAAACCATTACACTCAACTGAATAGCTTCACTGCTAACACACACTGAACTCTCCGCTCTTCCGGTGTTCTGTCAGATCAGCATCGGTCCTGGTCCTCTCGCTCTCCTGATCCCTCGCCCACATGACAGGTCCATCACATGGGAGTGGAAGTCAGCAGAGTCAGACAGGGGAACCCCATAACACTCTACACATAACAGTGATCACAATGCAACTTATAACAAATACATATAACCATATGGACACCAGCAGAACTAAAATACACAATCGTTAAAATACTACAGCAGTCGACAGGTGCAAATGCACAGCAAACACGAGAAAAACAAATACAACA
>NW_015117344.1:6434-8200 GCF_001443285.1 Poecilia latipinna
TATTTATTTCTTCAATATTATTTTTCATGTCAGTGTTAATGTCATGAGGCTGTTCAGTGACTCCATGACACTTTCAATTTGACTCATTAGGATTTGATTAAGAACCAGATTTGTTCTTTGTAATTTCTGTCCAGTAAATGTATAGATTAATAAATCTATAAATCAATAGACAGGTCTATATAAAGATATAATCAGTGTTTCTGTCTCAAATTTCTATGGCATTAAAAGGATCTGGAACTTTTGTTTTTCCACTGAAAGCTCTGGTTTGCACAATAAATGCCTTGTGGATGAAGTTTTATGGATGATACTCTGATGTCCCATTCTCCTGAAGGCAGCACAGAGCTGCACCACCAGAAACCGACAGAAACACTGAAGAGAAGAAGAGCTATGATTAATGTAGTTACAGTTCTATCCATGTTTTAATGTTGCAGAGCTCAGCCGTTTTGCAAATAGATCAAAGTTTAAACTGGCATGTTGTTCATCTTTTATCTGGTCATTTGGTGTAATATTTAACAACTAGAAAATGGCACAGAACAAGAATATTTTTTCCACTCTGATTGGCTGCTGTTAGGCCTACCGATTTTAACTTGAATGTTCATTGCATTTTTCGTAGACACCTGTGAAAATAATTTCTATTCCCATGGCTTTCTTGTTCTCTGGGAAATTATTTTGATGGTAAATACAGAAACAAGCATAAAAATCAAAACATCTACAATAGTGATAGTAATATTAATAATAAAATAATAGTCAGTGCAAAGTAGCCTGCAAATTCTTTGGTGGGGGGCGGTGAGGGACCTGGATAAAGACTAGGGGGGCGCTGGCCCAAAAAAGGTTGAGAAACACTGACATAACACAAAAGAGGATGCGATAAGTAACCGTCAGAACAGAATTTTTATTTAAAGGCACCACTATGCCTCAAACCACATATATTTCCAGTATATTCAAACATTCAAAACAAATAACACAAAACCATTCCTCAGAGAACTGGTAAAAAATAGGCCTTCAAAGTTAGTTATATAGTTTCACTAACACTGGAATAAAAATTGAAGACTGTCAGTTTACAGCGACATAAACTGGGTTTGACTCATTAATTTCTACAATCTTAAGAACATAAAAACACAGTTCTTAAAGAAATATCCATGCTTTGGTTATCACTAAATAAATCAAAGAAAAATTACTTCCAAAACCTAAAATTCAACATGGCTGAAATAATGTGGAATTCTAGTATTAACACATTTTTAAAATGTGAATTATTAATGATTTTCAAGAGTCCAAGTGGCACTTACTTTATTAGATGCAGATGAAAGCACCGTCCAACATGGAAAAAAAAGACAATATAATTTAGATCCTAAATAATATGGAAACAGAAAGATTTCAAATAAAAGAAAACAACAACTAACCTGAATGAGATGCCACTCAAAGTCCATCAGGTGTTTGATGAGGGGGGAAACCTGAACATTGACCGTCACTTTTTCTTTTGAATGGTCTTTCCTGTCTTTTTGGATACCATTTTCCCATGACCGACTTTTGTGCCCCTTTCTGGGTTAATCCCAATGAAGCGACTAAAAAACAAAATCAAAAATGGGAAAATTCCTGAGAATACAAATAGTGTGGCATTTTGAATACAGCTGGTACAATATATAAATAAAGCTGTTTTTAATTACATAAAGAGAAAACATCACCACCTTTGTCAAATGTTAATCATAACTTGCTTTAGAACTTTAAAACCATGTCATTGTAAAAATAAATTATAGGAATGGTTTTAC
>NW_015117344.1:12076-19322 GCF_001443285.1 Poecilia latipinna
GTTTAGTACTGGTGTTTAGTACTGGTGTTTTTAAAAGCCAATACTTTTTTACTTTTACTTAAGTAAAATGTTAATGTGGTGCTTTTTCTTTTACTTGAGTGCATTTTTGTCTGTGCATTTGTACTTTTACTTAAGTACATTTTTTGACTACTTTCTCCACCACTGGTGAAATCTAATCTTGCAGCTGTAGTTTAAAACTGAGAATAAATGTCTCCTTAATATAGCCTGAGCTGCACTTAAAGAACATCTAATAATATTGCCTCCACAGGATCACTGGTTCCTTTTTAGAACCAAACATCTCTGTACAGGAATCTAAAAAGGTTAAAATCCAGACTACGTTTCCTTCTAGGAAAAAAAAAAAATCAAACTCATTTAGTATCTTTGCTCTGATGTTATTTATTTGGCTTAATCTGCAGCAAAGCTCCAACAGTCAGCCATGTCGTTAATTAAAACTATTATCTGATGAGATGGAGTGTTTTTCATCAAATGCAGTCTGATGCTCGGCTCCCATGTGAACTGCTGTAGGAATGAAGCTAATGTAAATCTTATGACTTGTCTGAAACCAAATTTTCCACATTTCATCTTGGATAAAATGTCTGTTGTTTTTACAGGAATTGGACTCTGGTTTATTTTCTTGAGTTTTAAGGTCATCTGTTTCTGTGGTCATCTTGACACAATTTTTGTCATTTTTTTTAAAGCAGCTTAAGTGATGTAAGCTCCTTAAACAACACTTTTAAAAACAGAATTTCAAGAACAGGACTTTTCATAGTCACGGGTTGGTATGGTAATTCCCTCTACAGGCAGACAGAAATGGGTGGGAATTTAAGCTGCTGTGCAAAAACTATCGATTGCATCAAAGCGATGTCAAACTGCAAGTGACAGAACTTTCCAGTGGTCTCGCATCGGAATGACTTTGTGTAGCAGATATGTTAAAATAAACAGGAATTTTCTTAAAACCTTGAATCAACATGTAGTTTTTGTTTTTAAGTTAACAAGACTAAAAAAAGTCTCTGATTTTTAAATTACATTTATTAATTTGTGAATTCAGTATTAATATGTAGTTAAATCTGATCCTACTGTCAATATGAAGACATATGGTCTGTCTTCATCTCTTCTAAAATTTTATTAAACTGATGCTATATAAGCATTTATACCCACAGTTAAATGTTTTCAGCTCAATTTGGGCCAACGTTCATTCATTTTCAAACAATGATCAGCAGTTTTCTTTGTGGTTTTAAGCTTCAGCTGACAGCTGCCACATCCTGCTTTAGCTGTAAAAATTTATTTTTGTTAAGTTACTTGTTTCATAAAGAGCAGTCTTTGATCTCCACTGAACCTTCTCAGCTGAAGACGCGTTTGAGTGGCAGCAGCTGTGTCGCTGTCATTTTTCGCAGCAGTGTTTCTCCAGGAGCCAGAAAATGATTGTGGATTCCACCAAACGTTCTCCATTGTTGCACTAGCATTCCAGCTGGAGTCCAATCATTCAGATTTCCACAATTCAGAGCTACTTTTTTTCCTTTCTTGGCCTACTTTTTTATTGTATTTACTAGCTTGGTATCTCAATCTTTTGTTGGAGATAAATAGTTGTTAAAATGCTTAAATGTTTGGTATAGTTTCATTTATTGTATATTTTCTGTGAATGTTTCATTACATCCTACTTCAGTTTATCATGGTTCTAATCACCATTTGTAGCAAATGACTCATTAAATATGAAAGATTAAGTTCTCTAGTTAAACCAAAAGACGCATTGTTGACAGATTTTATTTATTGGAGTTATAATCTGTTGTTAAAGTGGGTATAAAACGTCTCTGAGTTGCCCTAATTTATTTTCTGAAGCCACAAATGTTAAAGGAGTTGCTTTAGCTGATAGTTCTTGTGTGGTTTCTTAATGTTTCATAAATCACTCTAGATCCAAAAATATTTAATAAACCTAAAATATTTGTCTACTCTTATATTTAAAACATCTATTTATGTACAATGACATTATGTTTATTTTTTAATTGAGTGCGGCAAGTTTTTTTTATTTTTTATGCAAGCCTAAATGTACAGAATAAAAAAAAGTCCAAATATTTCCCCAGTCCCAAGGTTTCCCCCAGTGTGTTATAGGCCTGGCGGCCTGCCATGCTTTACTAGCGCCACCGCCAGGCTAACCCTTTCTTCTTTAGTTTTTTTTTTTTTAAGGAAAATAAAATGGAAAAAAAAATGCGTTTTTTTTTTTTTTTTTTTTTACTCTGAGCGTTTCACTATCGGAGCAGATTTATTCCTAAAAGATATGTTTATAGAACATATGTTTATAGTTTATGCATTTAAAGCATGAGCTGACCAATCAGTCACACCACTGGTGCTTCTGCGCATTAGCTCGCGCGCTGCAGCAGCTGGATTTCTAAAGTTTACCTCAGTGTGGATCGCGCACACCTCCTTTCATTCAAACTGGACACAGGCTGACCTGTATGGATATTTACATCAACCCCCTGTGAGGAATTACGATCAGTTATGAGGAGTTACTGATTAAGGTAAGAGTTTAAACCCCACCGCGTTAACTCTGGTTGCGTAGCTCTACGTGAACCGCAGGAATAACTTGTGGTCGCGCTTTCAGAGGGGCTTTGAGTGAGCGGTGAGAATTTGTTAACAAAACATGCGGCGTTTACATCTCAACACGTTGCCCAGCGTTTGGCCCTGTCAAGTCAAAGACTTAGCCCTGTAAAGTTTATGTATGTATTTCCCGGTTGGTCGGTGCATTAGTGGTTAACGACCCAGCGCTAATCACTCATCGTGCAGGTTTAACCCAGTGAGGAGCTTTCGCGCTCTCCTCGCAGTCACGCATCACGTTGATTTTATATTATTATATTATTATTACTGGTATTATTTTTACTGTTACACTAAGTACCAAACCGTATCAAATGCTTTGTCTACTTAGTCAGACAGAGTTAATGTGCGCAGCCACTGGACATCTGAAAAACTCGTCCCATAAACTCGACCAACCAAAATAGTTTCTGTGTCCCCTTGTTAAAAACTCAACAGACACGAAATGGAAGAGCTACTAAAGCCACATTAGCAGCATTGAATTAAATCTCCCGTTTGTTGCTCATCTCTGCGCAGTGCAGTGGGTTTAAATCATCATGCAGGGCCGGTCCAAGGCTGCAAGAGGCCTGGAGCAGAATCTGACTGAGGGGCCCCTTTTGTTGCTAAAAACATCAGCACCTCTAACAGCTTCTGTGTTAGATTTAGTGAAATCTAGGACAGGGGGAGTGTTTTAATTGGCAAACCTAAAAAGCAATAAATTATATTGCAGTTTACTAATTTTTATTTGTGAACAAACAGAGCTCAAACTTAGAGATTAAACTCACAGCATCAGATGGTTGCTATGGTAACAAACCAATCTGACTATGAATATTGTTCTTTGAACTTTTACAAAGTAAACTTGCCAGCTCCTTAAAATCCATACATGTTAAATAATTTAAAATCTTTTAATTTATGTATACTGAAATCATTATGTCAAATTTAGCAGTATTGATAATCTCAATAAACAAATGCTACATGTATATTATCTGTGGTCTGTGTTAAAATATTCGCATTTATGGGGCCCATGATGGCGTCTTTGACTTAATTTGGATTTAACAGAAGTGGAAATGATTGATATTCATTTTAATTGTATTTTTTGATTAGTTGTTTTTAAGACTAGTTGTGGGTTTATATAGCAGTTCACTGACGATGGCATATAATTACCTAGTGATATTTTTACTTTTTCTGCCTACTTAGCATCTTTTTATACGAAAACACAGAGAACCACCTCGGCGCCCCGACCACCGGGCTTAGCAAGTTTTCTGGGGAAAACCCTGTGTCCAATATTTGATACATAAATGTCAGGTCTGATACTGCATTGGTTCCGCCCATTCCTTCGTGCAGTACATTGTTTGAGTTGTTAATTTAGTGGCTTTCTTCACCAGGGTCAAGGAAAGACAAAGGACAGGATGTGTTTCAACTGAATTTCTGTTCTCTGAATAGCTCACTGGTCTGTCAGTAGATCCTCCAGGGTTCATTTTTGTCCCTAGATCTCTGGTTTTGATCAGAGCGATCTGATCTCTGTGGATCCTCACAGATCCAAATCAGCTATTTCATCTGCACTTTCTGGTGCATTTGAAAACATGTTAGACTAGCTCCGGTTCCTGTTTGAGTTACACACAGGAAGTAAATGTAGGTTGTTTATAGTCTGTGGCCAAATTTAGGACAAAAATAAAAGATAAATATTGCTTTCTGCCTTTTTAGTGTCTATTGTTTTCTTTATACCTATTCCCATTTCTTAATATTTGAAATTCTGATTTAAATTAAATTCAAAACTTAGATGTCACATTAAAATGTTTTTCCATAGTTTAATCCTTTTTTCTTTGCTTAATTTTAGACACAAATAGAGGCCAGAGGTTGAGTTTGGCTACTACAGCTCATTGTGAGCAGTAGTAGCAAGAATTTGAGCAGCTCTCTGCTGGCTGCAGCTGAGAGGAGGTGGAGGTTCTTGGAGGAGTGCCAAACCCCCGACCAACAAACCGAACGGGAGGAGTCGGCTGCAGCTCCACCTTTACTGTAAACTGATTCATGACTCCTGCTTGTTTATTCAGGAACGCCTGAAGGACTTAATGTGCAAAAGCTGCAGTTAGACTTGTTTAAATAGTTTGTTTTTTTAAAAACGTTTTTTGGTCTGCTTTCATTGGCTGTTCAAATTATTTCAATTAGGAAGCACAAGCGCAGGTGGAGATGATCATACAATTGTTTCTAAACGATCAGCAGTCTAGCTACAGTTTGACTTTGTCATCCTGCAGACGTCTGAAGAGACGACGATGCTCATCTTTTTAAATGTTCTGCTACTCCAATTCAATCATTCTTTTTCAGGATTTAATAGTGATATGACTAGAATAGAATTAGGTGCAAACATTTGATTTCAAATAGGGTCAGGAATATACAGGTTTAGATAATATATGCATTCAACTTTACCAACCCATAAACGATTAAGTGGTCAAATATACAGACATAATTCTATTATTCACTGCAGTAATCTCACTAAATATTAGTCAGGGTATATGTATATACTTTACCATGTCTATCTAGTGCTGTTCCCATTTAGATTAAAGAGAATGTGCAGAAATCATTATCTTATTTTTGGGTAACCATTCCAGCCTGGAAAAGAAAAAAAGGACTAAAATGAAGAGCCTGAAATGAGTCAGACCTTCATACCTCTATTGGCAGAAACATTGAATTTTAGTAGTTGTGTCACACAATAAAGTCATGCAGATGATTGGATCAAAGAAGAAGCCATTCAGGGATGGCTTTATGTAAATAAGGATTCAGAAATATTTTGTTGTAAAAGACTTCATGGATTCAAGCTTTTTACATTTTTTTAGTCTTTAATTTGTGTACAGCGTCCGTTTCAATCTTGTATTAACACAACGGGTTTGGCTGTAAATCCTCCATAATCCGTCGAGCTCATAATGTTAGAAACAGAAAGAGAAGAAAACATGTTATAAACTTCCTGTTTCATATTGGAGTGTTTTGCAACGAGTTAGTGTGTTTGTTTGACGTCATCTGTCACTGAGCAAAGGGGCCACGTCTCTTTATTAAACATTTTTAAAGCGTAGCAACTTGTTGTTCAAACAGCTGTTTTCAGATCAGCTGTAATTTTCCTGGAGGAAAGGGACTGGAACATTAAATCTTAAAGTGTAGGAAAATGCTGAAAACATCTTACTTTGCAGTTATATTTTTATCACAAAACCTTTCTTAAGCAGTTCAGACTTATCTTATCCTGCTCTCTGTAGATTCCTTTGTGTCCTCGTGTCTTCTTCTGTTGGAACACGTTCAGCTCGATGTCTTCACCTACTCAGGTGGGATGGAGGAGGAGCTGAACGGAGCTGGTTTATTCAAGGCCTCTAGGTATTTTCTACAAGCAGAAATCAAAAACGGGAAACTTTGACTTGTCCAGTTACTTGTCTGTTATTAGTGACACTGAAGGCTCACATTATGAAGGACTAAACAGTTGGTTTTGTAAGGTTTTTAACTCTTGAAGCACTTTGTTGCCAAAGGAACAAATATTTATCACCACAAGTTCTATGATTAAAGATTATTGCTGCTGTGTCTTTGGTTTTTAAAACTCACTCAATGATAAAATGTGAGCTTCACATTTTATTCTTAATGTTTTAATTGGAAAAAAACACCCATTAAGAACAAAAGTTCTTAATGTTTTCGACCCGCGTTCACATGGAGACTTCTTTTGAAGAACCCTAAATGTTTTTTAAAGTTTAGACTGTTTTAGTCCATTTCATTTGTGGAGCTGTGAACGTGTTATCAAACCCTAATGTGGACCAAAAAAATTAACTCTGGTCCACTTAGCAACTTAGGTCTCTGTTCAGTTGAAGTGAACTCTAGTGCAGTTCGAATGCATAGGTGGATTCAAGTGCACCAGAGCCCGCTCCAAAAGCAAGAAGATAACTATAGTGTAAAACATTCTGGGTAAATGCAACCAAAACAAAAGCGAGTGTCTAGCGCTAGCAGGAGAAATGGCTTGTGGTTTTTTGCCAAAGACAAAAGAGAGAGCCTACAGCTGCTAAAATCTGACATTACTCCATTTTTGTTTACATTTTGTGAAGGAAGTTGATTTTTTTCAGAGGGTTTCATGTCGTTTCCTTCATTGGTTCTTATTGCAGTGCCACCACAGGTGAAGGGGAAAACAGTCGCATCAGCTGAAAATAACAAGTGTTGTAATTTTGTTTCCAAATCAAACAGTCTATCAGACTACCGGATATAAAAACACCCTTAATATATGGGTTCCAGAGTGAAAAGCATATCAATCTAGAGAAATTTGACATGGTCCATCATATTTTTTGTACAGTAAAATCAAAATGTTTGTGATGATTTAACTACATAAACCTTTATTCTTAAAAAATGCACTTCTCAACATATTTTAATCACCTTGCACAATTTTAGCAACTTGTGTGAACCACAGAAATAGGTCATAGGTCAGCATACCTGAGACTTAAAGCACTTTGTCTCAAACAATATGTATTTATTTTAATAAGTGGCATAACTCAAAAAAGTTCCCTCATGCAGGTTTCTAGCAGTAGGATAATTGTGTATCATGATTTTTGTACCTAAATGAATCAGTTAGTACAGTGTTTCTCAACCTTTTATGGGCCAGCGCCACCCTAGCCCTTATCCAGGTCCCTCACCGCCCCCCACCAAAAAATTTGCAGGCTACTTTGCA
>NW_015117345.1:0-1431 GCF_001443285.1 Poecilia latipinna
GAAAAAATGAAAAAATACCAAAGATCTGATTTTGTGAGGGTTATAAATAATCTTGAACTAAATAGTTTTCACTTTGCTTCATGTTGTTCAGCATCTACAGATCAATCTGTCACTTTTTGTTGCCTGTTTCTGCTGAAATTATTGTCTGTGTGAAGAAGAAACCAGCTGCATTATTTTCTTATTCTACTGAATAAATCTCAGAGCAAATGTTTATAATGACAAATCTTCAGCACAGAGTTTCTTAATGCAGATATCTAAAAATGTAAGTTTGAATAGTTATAATGAAATTTGAAAAAACGTATGTTGTAATTATGGATGATTGGCCCTTCAGACAATTTCATTGATGCCATTTGAGGTTTGTTGAACAGCAAAGTGTATTTGAAGATATATTCCAATGTTTTTCTTACTCGTTGGAATGTAAATCTAGTTGTTTACAGTTTTTTTTTTTTTTTAGATATTTAGAATGTAAATACAGATAGTCAGATGTAACCGATTTTATGCTAAAACTGCCTGCCATAACGTGACGTCACAGTAAAATATGAACATCGTTTCTCTTAAAATCTGCATCAAACAACAAACTGGAATCTGATCCAACATGAAGCTCCTTTAAAATCACCAGAGATCTTCAGACTTTAATTAGGACATAAAGACGGACAGACCTCTAAGAAGCTCACTGCGCATGTCTGGGTTCTGCTCTTCTTGTAAATCACGTGACTAGAAGTGAAACTGAGCTCATGAGGTGTGGCTGAGTTTATTTCTAATGTTTTCTTCATCTGATCTGTTGAAACTCATCAGGTTGAATCTGCAGCTTTTGATCCTGAAAGCAGAAAAACATCAAACTGGAATCTGTTCATGCTGACGTCACTGGAACCAGTTTAGACCGGAAACTGGAGCCTGAAGCAAACAGGAAGTCAGAAACTTTAAACTGGATTCTAGAAACTGATAAACATTCAGCTGCTTCATTATTATTTACATTCTGCTTCCTGTCGGGATCCAGATTCACATTATTATAAACTAGTAAACATGTGACGTCATGTAACCGGATCCTCCTGCTGCTGGAGTCTTCACATGGAACAATGCTGCCACCTGGTGGCCAGAGATGAACACTGCGCTCTGTTTTAGTGGAGACTCAGGTTATTAGAGGATCCAGTGAAAAGTTTCTGCATCAAACTAGTAAATGTAAAAACTTGTTTATCAGTTTTGAACTGATCTCAGGTTAAAGGGGGCGGAGCCTCAGCTCATCATCATCAGACAACATTTCCTCTCCTCTGCTTCCCTCTTGTCTCCGTCCTGTTTTAACAATTCAACATGTTTATGAGGTCATTTAGGTTCCTGGTGAGAAATGATTTTATCTTCCAGTTCTTTTATTCATTTACTCTGAGTAAATAAACATTGCACATGAACATTTTAAAACATTAAAATATCATCAGT
>NW_015117345.1:5722-15028 GCF_001443285.1 Poecilia latipinna
ATTTATTGTGTAAAATATAAAACAATAATCAATAATGAACAGATCAGAGTAAAACTGTCAGAATCAACAGTTTTATTCTGAA
Organism: Poecilia latipinna; assembly: GCF_001443285.1. Taxonomy (NCBI): domain Eukaryota; kingdom Metazoa; phylum Chordata; class Actinopteri; order Cyprinodontiformes; family Poeciliidae; genus Poecilia; species Poecilia latipinna. The sequence goes on from NW_015117345.1 coordinate 5,805, forward strand.
GAAACAATTAGAGACAGACTGACTACAGAGCAGCTGCAGTAAACAACATCTAACCCTGAGTTTGTGTTCATTATTTCATAAACATTTACAATAACAACCATCAGATTATTAAAGTTGTATTATAATACTCTATAATACATTTCTCACCACATTCCTGTTTTTATGATCAGAAAATATTTAAAATGTTAATCAAACATCAAATTTGATTTAATTCCCACATGATCATGATAAATGTAATTCTAAATATTTAAGGTGGGAATTAAAAATGATCCCATCATGTCCACTTTCAGACGTTAAATATTCAGAGTTTAGACAAAATCACCAGTTTAATAAAGAGTTCTGCTTAATTTAATAACTTTATCATATCCTGAGCTAATTAATGAGTCTAATTAATTAAATCTGGACAAAAACTTTAATAGTTAAATGTAAACATCTCCTGAGGTTTGTCCTCAGTGATCTGCTGTCTCTGGTTCTGGTTCTGCTCTCAGGTCCGGATCGGTTCTTCTTCCTGATCCGTTTCTGCAGTTTGTTAATGATTTGAAGACGTCGTCATTAATATGCTTCAACAAACCGACTGATGGACAAAACAGGAGAATCAGGAGGATCATCTTTATTTCTGCAGAGAATTGATCACAAATTAACCTGAAGAACTTAAATCTTCTTAAACTCCAGGAACAACAAACACCTGGATGAAGTGATGAAGTGATGAAGTGATGAAGTGATGAAGTGATGAAGTGATGAAGTGATGAAGTCTCTGTGGTCTTTATGTCAGTCAGTCTGTGGTGAATAAGCTGCTGATCAAAACAAAGAGCCAAACTCACCTCCTCACACCTTTAATACCAGATTAATGAAGGTTTAATGAGAAGAACTGAACCTTCAGAGGAAACTTAGTTAATCCTGTTTGGAGAAAATCTTCAATAACTTCTGCAGTTTCATCTCCTGCCATCATAATCTGGGCAGATTACATTAAATTTACTGTAATCTCATTTCCAAGGCAGTAAAATGTATTTTTCATTTGTACATCAGACAATAAAAACACTCAGTGCAGGATTTGCTTTAAAGTTAATAGTTAAAATGAGCAAAGAGGAATTAAAGAACCAAATTATTGATACATTTTTAAAAGTCAATGAATTTGACTTTTATAATTTCCTAAAAAAAGAAACAAAACAAGGATCTCTGTAAAAACTTGAGATTTGTTGTGAATATTTTCTGTTCTGCTGTTGTTTACATTAGTTGTTGCTGAAAATGTTAATGGGATGCTTGTGTCGTCCAGAACTGCCTGCTGGTTCCGATCTTTTTTTTTTATTGTGATGTGTTGCCTAGCAGCATAGCACTGCGTGTTCCTGCTCATTCATGTACAATCATTAGCAGTGTTTCTCAAAGTGTAGCCGCCAGGGGGCGCTGCAGGAGGCTCAGTAAGTTGGAGGGAAGATGGAAAACAAACAAACAAACAAAAAATAATTATAATCTCATTGGTTACCTTAAATTTTTCATGATAATTTTTATTTTCAATGATTTATAAATAAAATATAATTAAAAACGATGTATCTAGATGTTTTTCTGATGCTCATCTTCTGCTTTGCTGCTCCAGATAATGGGACCAAAATATTTAGTTAACAAGGTTAGTTTTTAATGTTGACAATATTTAGCTTGTAAAATAAATATTAAGTTTGCAAATTAAATCTTTAACTTGTAAAATATTTAGTTTGGAGCTTAATTTAGTGAGGAAAATAATATTTATTTGTGAATTAAATAACATGGAGAAAATATTAATTTGAAAAGTGAACATCTGTTCTGCTTTTTATGACAAATAAAACAAGTTATTGCTGATAATGTTTACAAACAGCCCACAGTTCACAGGAAACAGGGAGAGATTCAACCGAATCAATGATGTTTATTTAAATAAATATTGTTGGAAACTCTCCCATGGTTTCCAGATTCAGAGGAGGAGCCGATCAGAGGTAAACATGTCAGAGTCTGTTTGGCTCCAGAATCATTTCCTCTTTCAGCTCCTCAGATCACTGCCATCAGATCCGGACCAGAACTACTCAAACTGGCAGAACCAGTCAGCTTCTCTCATTCTGAATGTACTGTATAAAATATTTACAGTACAAATATTTAGGGTCTGTTTTTGTTCCTAGCTGTCAGCAAAAATGGCCCTGAACTCAACCATCAAACTTCATCGTCCACATCTCCTTTGCTAAAAGTTGCATTTTAACCGTTAAGGTTTATTTCTTTGGAGCGTTTTAAACATGAGGGACGTTTACAGCTCCAGAGACAGAAGAAACCAACAGAAACTCAGAACTCGTCACAATGTTAGTTTAGCATATTTGAAACAATTATTGAATGTTTCCTGTTCCAACAGGCATCTGTCCAGGTTTTTACTGTTGGTGTAAAAATAGGAGCATTAACCTGAACCTGTGGTCATCTAAAGCTTTAAAGGATTTATCAGCCAAGTTCATTCTACCAACTCAAAGCAGCTGGTTAGCAGGTTCTGCTCTTTCTTAAAACAGCTTTTAATTTGTTACTGTTATAACTAACAACAACTTAAAGGGACTGAGCCTCATTCTGCACAGACTGTCTGAACCCTCAGGCATCTGAACACAGTCAACATGCTGGTTCCTGTTTTCTGTTTCATTCATTGTTGGCTTTCAGGGCCCTGTGATGGACTGGTGACCTGTCCAGGGCGAACCCTGCCTCTCATCTGATGGGCACCACCAGCCCCCCTCACCACCCTGCAAGGATCAGTGTGTTCAGATCATGGATGGAAAGATTTTAAGGTAGTTTGTCTCCTCAAGTCCACACTTAAAACAGTTTCATAGTTGATGCCAACATCAACTGATTCTATGACATTGCTGACTATTTTTTTTCTACTTCTAACATAAACAGGCAAAGACACCCAGAAATGTTTTTCCACCCCAGGCATCCGGTCCCAGTCGTCATCAGTTCTGATGATGTCACATACATGGCGAGTCCACAACGTCTTAAAATTGTAAGTATTATTTTTTATTTGCCGTTTTTCTGTTCTCTTTAAAATACAAATGCTTTCTCTGTTTAATTGTTCTATTGTTCTTTTTTGTAGGTTTCTGTAAAGTGCAGTGGTGCAGTGAATGGGAATGTTCTGTCGTTGATCCTCACTGTTCTTAGGAAGGAGAAATGTCAGTTTGTCTGCAGTAATATTGTGACATTGTATTAAAACAATACTCTCCTTGGTGAAATATTTTTCACATTTCTCTAAACTGTACTTATCTTATTATGGNGCAGGTTATACAATGTTTTTATTAACAGCCTTTCATTCTGCAGCTCAGTGTTTGTTTAAACTGATGCAGATCAGATTCAACTTGTTCATTTCTGGTCAAACTGGTTTCAGATTCTCTGGAAACCCCCAAGGAGCGGCTCCCTGTTACAAGCCCCACCCCCACCTGGAGGTCTGATGTCACTTCCTGTCTCTGTAGTCCTGATCTCTGCATAACTCACATTATCCAACATGTTGCTGCCTGTAATAAAGCAGCTGCAGAGAAATGTCAGGGTGGTGAGTGAGTGTGTTTAGTTTGATCTGATCTAAATGACCGTTTTCATTAGAGCTCATGTTCTCCAATGAAACGTGTTTTGGTAGTTTATATAAAATTGAAAGGAAGATGCTACAATAAAGACCTTTTTTATCAATAGTGACACCTTGTTCTGTTGGACTGTAAATGTTATTCCTTGAATTAATCTTTTCATCTCATTAGTATTGAGAACTTATAATTTTATGTGATGTCATGATAGTCATTCAAGAAGAGGCTTTGAGTGACATTCAAAGATTTTTATTAAAATAAAGAATCCTTTCCTCTGATTTTGGCTTCAGTCTGCTCCTCCTCTGGCTCACTGCCTCTCCAGATTAGAGAAGTCCTGCCTGCATGGCACAGATGTGCAAATATTGTTCTGCCAATTTGTTTCGATGTGGAAGAATTGTTATGCGTTGGGCCCAGTATGCAAATGGACCTCCCTCTCTGCACAGGTAGGGCTCTGACAAATAATATTAAACTTCAACTGTGGTGTGCTGTTGCATTGGTGGTGCAGGGGTTCAGCACAACCCACATATGGAGGTTTTAGTCCTCAATGCTGCTGTTGCAGGTTTGGTTCCCGGCCTGGTGACCTTTTCTCTTCCTCTTCTCTCATTGCCTGCTTTCCTGTCAATTCACTGTCAAATAAAGGCCACTAGAGGCAATAAAACCTTAAAAATAAACTTCTACTGCAGCATCTGCAGTAACACTTTGGGTGTCCTGAGTGGCACCTAGAAGAAAACAAAAGAGATTTTGGTCAGTATTTAAATATAAATATGCTGCAGATGATGATAACATTAACAACTAACCAACTCGACTATCAAGAAACTCCCATAAATCATCAGTTTCCTTGGATGCTGCATGTCAGGTGGCCTGACACAAACTGAGAAGTGCATATAGTCAATTTTAATCCATATAGTGTAGTGATGTGTTTGCACAAACAGTAAATGCATGTTTACCTGTGATGATGTTTCTTCCCTCTCCACATGCAGGTTTGAAGTTTGCAGTGAGTTTTTCCACAGCTTCCTGGTCATGTGTCTCATTCCCAAAAGTCAGAGTCTTGAATTTTATATCCAAAATCTGCACATTTTCCACATTACATCTACTGTGCAGAAAATGTTGTAAATACTGACCAAGTGACTGGATCATTCTAATTAATGAATGACTTCTGAGGCAGAAACATGTTTTTCTGCTGACAGTTCTATAGAGGGAAGGTTGAATGTCTAGACTTTCACTGATGGCTTCATGTTCACTGCTAGAAATGAAAGGAGGATCAGCAGCTATAGATGTAAATCTGTTCCTACTGGTTCATGTTGTTCATGGAGAAACGTAAAATAAGTACAACTCCATGTTTCCATCTTGTCTCAACGTCCTGAAGCAGCTGTGTGGTGGTTTTCCCAGGAGTTGTTGGAGCTCAGGAAGCTTCTCTTGAGCTTCAGAGGTTGATTTAAACATCTTATGATCCTTCTGGCTTTTAATCTGATTTCAGTGAGTTCTGGAGTCCAATCCAAAGCCTTCTTCACAATTAGATTTAGACTACTGGGCAAAACAGGGCACGTTTCATACCTGAAACAACTTTGCACAGGAAAGCATGTTGGCTGCATTCTCTGGTATTAAACAATAAATTATAAACCCCATTCATTTAAAAGAGACTCTGTTGCCACTTTCAAATTGCCAGTGAGAATCTGACCAACACCAAGTAGAACAGTTGCTCACTGCATTCTGTGTAATGGCAGGCGACTCCAAGGAAGGCCTCTGTATTAATAGAGGTCCACATATCCATAGCAACGCTCACATGTCTGCCTCTCTTTGGCCTCTATGCTCTTTTTCAAACATAATTTTTAGAGCTTGTCGAGTTGGCAGAGCAGAAGTGGGGTTACACTTCTGGACAAAGGCTCTGAATCCTTTGTCTTCTCCCACTTTAAATGGTTGACCATCCAGAACCTCTACCAGAACCTCATCCAGTTCAGCTTGCCTACCTCAAATATATAGTTTAAGAAAAATATTCAGATATTTTAAACTCCTTATTCTCTATGTATTTACATTGTTATACTTTAAAACCATTAAAAGTGCCTTGCCTTGTTGCTGCAGCACCAGAGGAAACCACAGCAGCTGCTGCACTGGGCCTGGTTTCTGGCTGTTTGGCCTGTAGGTGTTGCAGCTTGGAAGAGGTGCTGTTGACTTGACTTCCTGTGGTTAATCAAGTCAAAGTGCTCCCATGCATGAGAATGTGCTCTTTTTGGAGGAACTGTCTCTTCCTCCATCTGACTCACTGTCTAAACTCAGACTCTCATAGAAATACATTCACTCAGAGTCACACAGCATCACTCACCCAGCTGTCTAAACTCAGACTCTCTCAGATTCTCATCATGCAGCCACTCAGCTTCACCCTGGTGAAAAAATTACATACTTAACTATATTTTAAATAAACTGTATTTTTCTGAAGTACATTTTTAGTATGTTATCAAGTGGGAATATTTATTATTATACTAAAAGAGTTTTTAGTATTTTCTTAAAATATATTTTTGGTGCACTTTCTGAAAGTATCTATTTTTTCTATGATATACTTTCAATTCTAATTAAATATATTACTAAAGTTATACTTTGGATAATGATTTTAAGATACATGCTGCATGTATCTGTGTAAATGTACATTTTAAACAATACTTTTCTGAAGTTGTACTTTTGGTAGTATTTTTAATAGGTTTATTTTAGTAAACCTTAATAAATCTAAATACATTCCAATAATATTTGTGACTTCATTGTAAATAGTGTCTAATAATTAGACTAATTACATTTAAATGAAACACATTAAGGGTTTACATACATGCCACTTTATGCCATCAAAGTATGCTAGAGCTATAAAAGTAGATCAGTTTCTGATCAGTTTCTGATCCTTCTGGTTTCTTCTTGTTTCACTGAGGAATAAACTGCATCTGGATCAGAACCTGCAGGAAACAGAAATAATATTAGATTAACTTAATAAAAAAAATTGTTTTTGCTTTATGAAGAGTTTAGTTTTCTAACACCTCTGCAGCTGATGCTAAATATAATTCATGGCTGTGAAACCAGAATGTATCTGAGCAAACTGACGTTTCACCACAAAGTAGAAAATAAACGGATGGAACAAAATGACCAAAAGACCAAAACCACAGAGACGCTTCAGTCTGCTGGGCTCAGCAGGGAGGAGACGACGTGTTAGAGTAGCATGAGGAAGAAAATGAAATAAAATATAGATACTTAGTTACCACTGATGCAGTTTGTTACATGTAGAAGAAAGCAGCAGGCTGAAGGCTTTAATACTTTAAAGATTCATAGAGTAACAAGACTTGATCAATAAATGTGAAACCAGCACAGATTAAAATAACAATGTAAGTGAGGGATATAACTGATGTATTTATTAAGAAAATGTGCAGGTTGATTCTAACAGTCTGACCTCATTTCTTCCCCAACTCAAAGCTCCAGATTTGATCTGAATCTTTTCATCACAAACAGATTTTAATTCTTTCCAGTTTATTTCAACAAACGCAGCAGAAATCTGACCGACTCAGTTTTACTTTGGAAGATGAAAGTTTATATTTCAGTCAGTAAAAATCTGAAATGCTGAAATTCACAATGACCTTTTGTGTTTTAAACTTTCAGTCGTTAAAATTAGTGATGCAGTTTTTACTGATTCTGAACAGAAACGTTTACATGAACATTTAATTAATGTTAAACATCAGATGTTACGTCTCATTATGGAGCCTTTTTCTTTTAATGTGAGAGAAAATCTGAGTTCAGATAAAAAATCTAACCATTATGAAATATTAGAACTTTTTATTATCTTTTATCAGGAACATTAAACCTTAAGTCTTCTGGTTATAATACAGTTATAAAATATGCAACGATCTCAAACTGAATGAAAATAATTGAGGAGATTTTTACCTCTTGGTTTTGACTTTAGTTTCTTGTTTTTGATGACAATCTGTCCATAATTAATGTCGTCTGTTCTCACTGCAGAGTAAACGGCAGCTGGATCCGTTTCTGATCAGGAAAACAAGAAATGATTCATTTATGTTATAAACAAACAGAAATACAGAATCTACAGCTACAGTCAATAAAACTGAATTTTATTTAGAGTCAATATTACAGCAGCAAAGATCATAAAATGGATGAAACATAAAAAAATGTTTTCCATTTAAAATCAGCTGCTGATAAAGATTATAAAGACATGCTACAGAGATATTGAGTTTATTTACCAGAAAAAAAATAATATTTTACTTTAATCTGACCGTCCTGATTCCACATGAAGAAAGTTTTTAAAACTGGAGTCAGAATATTAAACAAGGATCCAAAAGAAACATAATAAATTATTTCTGAGCTGCACTTGAAGGCAACATGATTTGTGAAAAATGAACAAAATCAAAACAAAAATCCTCTAAAATGTTTGAATAAAACTAATTTAAACTCGTAACATTAATTTTACTCTGTTGTTTTTCTGTATTGTGCTTCATGTTGCTGTAGATATGAATGTTTATATTGAGGTGAAACTGAAGCAGGAAACCACAGAGCTGCAGAGACCAGAACTCAGATATTCACTAAAATACTGAATTATAATCAATAATCCCTTTGAAATGTCATTAGTTAAATTAATTCATAAACTGGATGTAATTTATGATCCTTTATATAACAGAACATCATAAATTAAAACTAAAAACAGTTTCACTGTTTGTGGAACATAAATTTTTACCTTCCAGCTGTTATGATCTGAAACTGAATGAAAATAATTGAGATTTTTACCTCTTGCTTTTGACTTTAGTTTCTTGTTTTTGATGACAATCTGTCCATAATTAATGTCGTCTGTTCTCACTGCAGAGTAAACGGCAGCTGGATCCATTTCTGATCAGGAAAACAAGAAATGATTAATTTATGTTACAAACAACAGAAATACAGAATCTAAAGCTACATGCAATAAAACTGATTTTTATTTAGAGTCAATATTACAGCAGCAAAGATCAAAACCATAAAAAAATGTTTTCCATTTAAAATCAGCTGCTTAGAAAGACATTAATGACATGACAGAGAGATACTGAGTTAATTTACCAGAAAATAATTATATTTTTATGTCTGAAGACTTAAAGTCAGAATATTGAGCAAATGTCTAAAATAATTATCTTTCCTTCTGTTCTGAATTTCAAATGAAACTATTTTTTCTGAGCTGCACTTGAAGGTTACATGGTTTGTGGAAGGTGAATAAAATCAAGACAAAAGGCAGAAATAAAACTATTTTAAACATTAATTGAAGCATTTTGACACTGATGGTGTTTCTATCATCTGGTTTCTGTGGAAAACATGATTGTTGTTCCATATTTAGGTGAAACATTGAAGCAGGAAACCACAGAGGCTGTTAGAGGCTGTGAGGCTCAGCAGAGGAAAAACCATCTATGAAGACGAGTCTGTGGACTTTTACAGATTAACTTTATCATGTAAATGTACAACTTAATGTCCTGTATTTATCTCTGGTGAAACCATGAAACCAAATTTAACAGCATTAATAGATCTATGCTCTGTGTTTCTATGTCTGGGCTCCTGATCAGCTGCTGAGTTTCCTTCACGTTGGTCCAGATTCGTCTTCATCTCGTTTCTCTGAGGAAGATGATCTGTTAGTCACTGACATGATGAGATACAATCAGTTTATAT
>NW_015117345.1:16094-18973 GCF_001443285.1 Poecilia latipinna
GTTTATTTTAGTAAACCTTAATAAATCTAAATACATTCCAATAATATTTGAGTTCATTGTATTAGTGTCTAATAATTAGACTAATTATATTTCAATGAAACACATTAAGAGTTTACATACATGCTACTTTATGCCATCAAAGTATGCCAGAGCTATAAATGTAGATCAGTTTCTGATCCTTCTGGTTTCTTCTTGTTTCACTGAGGAATAAACTGCATCTGGATCAGAACCTGCAGGAAACAGAAATAATATTAGATTAACATAATAAATAAAAAACTTTGTTTTTGCTTCATGAAGAGTTTAGTTTTCTAACACCTCTGCAGCTGATGCTAAATATAATTCATGGCTGTGAAACCAGAATGTATCTGAGCAAACTGACGTTTCACCACAAAGTAGAAAATAAACGGATGGAACAAAATGACCAAAAGACCAAAACCACAGAGACGCTTCAGTCTGCTGGGCTCAGCAGGGAGGAGACGACGTGTTAGAGTAGCATGAGGAAGAAAATGAAATAAAATATAGATACTTAGTTACCACTGATGCAGTTTGTTACATGTAGAAGAAAGCAGCAGGCTGAAGACTTTAATACTTTAAAGATTCATAGAGTAACAAGACTTGATCAATAAATGTGAAACCAGCACAGATTAAAATAACAATGTAAGTGAGGGATATAACTGATGTATTTATTAAGAAAATGTGCAGGTTGATTCTAACAGTCTGACCTCATTTCTTCCCCAACTCAAAGCTCCAGATTTGATCTGAATCTTTTCATCACAAACAGATTTTAATTCTTTCCAGTTTATTTCAACAAACGCAGCAGAAATCTGACCGACTCAGTTTTACTTTGGAAGATGAAAGTTTATATTTCAGTCAGTAAAAATCTGAAATGCTGAAATTCACAATGACCTTTTGTGTTTTAAACTTTCAGTCGTTAAAATTAGTGATGCAGTTTTTACTGATTCTGAACAGAAACGTTTACATGAACATTTAATTAATGTTAAACATCAGATGTTACGTCTCATTATGGAGCCTTTTTCTTTTAATATGAGAGAAAATCTGACTTCAGATAAAAAATCTAACCATTATGAAATATTAGAACTTTTTATTATTTTTTTATCAGGAACATTAAACCTTAAGTCTTCTGGTTATAATACAGTTATAAAATATGCAACGATCTCAAACTGAATGAAAATAATTGAGGAGATTTTTACCTCTTGGTTTTGACTTTAGTTTCTTGTTTTTGATGACAATCTGTCCATAATTAATGTCGTCTGTTCTCACTGCAGAGTAAACGGCAGCTGGATCCATTTCTGATCAGAAAAACAAGAAATGGATCATTTATGTTACAAACAAACAGAAATACAGAATCTAAAGCTACAGTCAATAAAACTGATTTTTATTTAGAGTCAATATTACAGCAGCAAAGATCAAAACCATAAAAAAATGTTTTCCATTTAAAATCAGCTGCTTAGAAAGACAATAATGACATGACAGAGAGATACTGAGTTAATTTACCAGAAAATAATTATATTTTTATGTCTGAAGAGTTAAAGTCAGAATATTGAGCAAATGTCTAAAATAATTATCTTTCCTTCTGTTCTGAATTTCAAATGAAACTATTTTTTCTGAGCTGCACTTGAAGGTTACATGGTTTGTGGAAGGTGAATAAAATCAAGAGAAAAGGCAGAAATAAAACTATTTAAACATTAATTGAAGCATTTTGACACTGATGGTGTCTCTATAATCTGGTTTCTGTGGAAAACATGATTGTTGTTCCATATTTAGGTGAAACATTGAAGCAGGAAACCACAGAGGCTGTTAGAGGCTGTGAGGCTCAGCAGAGGAAAAACCATCTATGAAGACGAGTCTGTGGACTTTTACAGATTAACTTTATCATGTAAATGTACGACTTAATGTCCTGTATTTATCTCTGGTGAAACCATGAAACCAAATTTAACAGCATTAATAGATCTATGCTCTGTGTTTCTATGTCTGGGCTCCTGATCAGCTGCTGAGTTTCCTTCACGTTGGTCCAGATTCGTCTTCATCTCGTTTCTCTGAGGAAGATGATCTGTTAGTCACTGACATGATGAGATACAATCAGTTTATATCATCCATGAAGATGGAAACTACAAACATAAAGATGGTGATGAAAACTTCAGAGTTAAAAATGAAAACCCTCAGCAGTGATAAGAACCTCTGACCTGTTTGGTTCTGGTTCTGGTTCTGGTTCTGGTTCTGGTTTCTCCATCAGACATCAGATGATGCCAATTTTATCAGCTTTAATGATGCTAGTATTGTTTTATTTTTATAACTTCAAAATGTTGTTATGTCTGTTGAATATTATTTACACTTTAAACATGAACAAATAGGATTTATTGTATAGAAGGTGACTGAAAATGACCCAGGATAGCATCTATGTATCTATATCTACAAACAGCTGGTCTGTCAGGAACTCCTGGGCCAAGTTTATGACCTAATGCTCTCCTGACTAGAGCCACATTCACACTGAGCAACTTGAACCAAACCAACATGACAGGAATAAACTGGACTTGATCTTAAATCTTTTATCCACTGAGCCTCAATCCTGAAAACCAGGTAAAACTTTAACTATGCAGCCTGTAGAAAACTGAAACATGGAGTACAATAAATTACCTGCAAATTTTCCAGTTTTGAAATGATCTGCTTTAAAACCAAATCTATAATAAAATATCCTGATAAACTAAAACAACATCAAAGACAAACTGACCTTTATTTAATGGTTTATTCTCATGATGCCGTTTTATTCTGACAGCACTGTAGATGATTCTGTCATCTTCAACTTCCTGTCCTTCACCTGGAATAGAAAATAAAATTAATTCACTTTAAAACTTTGTTCA
>NW_015117345.1:21078-23117 GCF_001443285.1 Poecilia latipinna
CTGCTGCTGCTGCTGCTGCTGGAGGATCCAGACATGGACTCACACCAGTACAGACCAGAGTATTTTTCTAAGATATAACTGATGCTGCAGGTAGAACCAGCTGGTCTCCCCCATCCATCTCCACATCGCTTCCTGGTTCCTCTGGTTGTGTTTCTCCTCACAGTTCCTCCATCAGAGCTGTTTTCATCCTCACAGATCAGAGTCACTGATTCTCCTTTAAAGAACTGAGATCTGCTGGGACTCACAGTCAGACGAACTGGGAAGACTGGAGATAAAATCTACATGTGACTTTCATTTTTGTTCAAAATAAAAATAATTAAAAATGTTGATAGCAGCTACAGCATTAACACACAGTTATTCTAATACTTGATATTTTTGACTAATATTTGAAAAGTTTTAAAAGTGATCAAAGTTTACCAACCTTTATCCATTATGCAGAAAACCATTAAAGTCTGAACTGAAGAGAAATCAAACATATTGGTAATTTAATATTTCATCAGTTCCACATGCTTGTTTTTACTGTATAACATGAATTTACAGCTCAGAGATGTTGATGCTATAATAAAATTATTCAAATTAAATCTATAAGTTCACCAGGACTCGACATCTGATGTCTGAATCTCATCAGTTTATTCTCTTTCGTGTTTGGAACAAAATATATTGATCCATCATATTCTGCCTTTATGATAGTTAGCAATAACTGCAGTGACTAACATTAACAGGCAGCATAGAAAATGTTTTCTCCCAAACTTTCTCATATAATACAGATCAAGTTTCCAGTAAAATATGAGCACTCATTTTAAATGATCTGTTCTAGAATCAGTTTCCATCAAAGCAGTGAATAAATTATCACTAAATAAATAAATGATCTTTACTCACAGAGCAGAAATAGAGGAGATGTTTCCATCATGGCGGCTCTGACTGATCTGACTTCTGTTCATCGTTTCCTCCTGTTAAATAAAGACCGCCCTCTTCCTTTAACAGGGTTATGAGGTTTGCTTTTTGCTGAAATATCTGGTTTTCTGTAGTTTTTTTTTAAAGCTACAACTAATAAACTGGCCAAAATTCCTCAAACTCAAGTATCCACTGAAAGTATCAGTGTAATTAAAACGAAAAATCCTGACATGTCCATGAAAAGATTGTAAAATATTATCAGTCATGTTTTCATTACTAAAGCTCACTCATGACTTGGTTTCTTATGCAGAAAAGTTACATTTTGGTGACATTAATTACCTGTAAATGCTCCAGACAGCACAGGACAATATTTGCACAGCCATTTAAAGTCTAAAATAACAGAAAGTCGGGGACGTCCAAGCCGATCCTGAGGTCATCCTGCCCACTTCTCTCCATGGTGACAGTTTTACCTCCTCAGCAGGTCGTTGTTCTGTTCCTATTATTTTAACAACCATAGTCTCAGATCAACACTGTCAGCAGCAGAAACGTCTCATCAGCAGCACTGAACCCATCAGGAAAAGCTGCAGTGGACAGCATTGTCCACATGAGGACAGTTCAACAGTAAGATCTGATTCCATGTTGGAGTGGTTGTTGATGTGCTTTATATTAAGATCTTGTTCTTTGTGCCCCTAAATGAACTTTGACCTCTGCCTCTCCTGTAGTTGACATGTGACCACAGTACCATAAGCGCAGCCAGGGTCCGCCCAAGGCCCACAGCCGACCTCCACCAGTTTACAGAACCAACTGGTCTACAGAGGACGCCATCGCCATGGTTACCGCTCTGCCAGGACATTGACACACGTGGAACAGCAAAGGGACTATTTGCTCTTCCTAGATAACATCATCATTCCAAGTAAACTGGTGAGGACATTAAGGGTCCTGGGTCTCCCCTCACAACATCTGCTGCTGGATGATGGACTCCCTGACAGACGGATCCCAGAGGGTGGGATCCCAGAGGGTGGGATCCCAGCTCTCCTCTGAGTGATAAACCCAGTACTCTGCACCACCAGTGTTGTGGTACTCGAAGTTGGTCTTGGTCTTAAGACCGGTCTTAAGACCATTTTTTGATGGTCTCGGTCTCGTCT
>NW_015117345.1:27361-28348 GCF_001443285.1 Poecilia latipinna
ACACATGAACACTGCACTTATATTTATTCAGTAATAAAAATATATAAACACAAAATAATACAAATATAGTGAAACAAAGATGATTAAATATTGATTGATATGAAAAAATATTAGGCTACATGAACATGTACATACATAATGTATATCTATATAGGTTATTTTTCATGTTTTCCATTCCAGGAGTTCTAGTTCTAGTGATTCAGCTGCTGATATTCATCCTGTGCAGTGAATCCGTCTCTCCTTAAAGACATTCCCCACTTCTTCCTCATAATGTCTTTAGGAAACCATCAAAATATAAACGGGAGCCATCTTACTTTGGACATAGTGAAAGAATTACATATAAATAACAATCTGCCACCTGTGTAAATTAGTCAATATATTAATATATATTATATTATATTTACAATATAGTTATGTTTGTTTAAATCCAAATCCAAATACAGCAGGCGAGAGACGTAGATCAGTTGTTTATATTTAATGAACAAAAAAAAACTTTCAAAATACAAAGTATAAAAACAAGAAAATCCCAAACAAGGCCAAACTGGAGACATGAGGAGAAGAGAGAAGAGCAACAAGATGAACTGATAAATAGTGACTAACTATGAGGAGCTTGTGAGTTTGACCAAAGACTCTGAATGATGAGCTGATTATCAGAGTCTGAATGAAGGAAACAGGAGCCAGACTGAGGAGAGGAAGAGAGAAAGTGGCTCAGGGAGGCCAAACACTAAGGAATGACTGGACATAATGACATTAGAGTAAAAAACAACTGAGAAAATAAACATAACTAGAAAACATTATGATGATACTAAAGGAAAACAGGAATGAGACAAATCTAACCAACATAGTAATGTAGAATAAACTAATAAGGTAATTTTATTTATATAGCACTTTTTCAGCAGCAAGGCAGTTCAAAGTGCTTTACATAAAACTAGAACAATCAAGACGGGGTGAACTAGAACATAACTAATATTAGCTGACTTTTCATCG
>NW_015117346.1:0-19276 GCF_001443285.1 Poecilia latipinna
AAAAATCCAAAATTACGTTCCATTTAGAAATGAAGCAGCAGGTTATCAAAGAAACTTATTAAAAAAATGTCTATAGCCTACTTCAGATTTTTGTTTATGTATTCATATTCAGTCAATTTAATAAATGAAGGTTCACTTTGCCCAGCCATTAATAGCTTTTTTGTCCACATTTCCCATTTTTGAGTGACAGGATTTGGCACCTTCTTCACACACAGAAAAACATATACGCCAACCATGTGGGAGTACATAGACCGGGATGGTATGAAATTTATTTTCCGGTTTGTCCATATGGCTACATCGGGTCAATCAATGACCAAATTTGAAAATTAGATGTTATATTGCTAGCCCTTACCATTTGTTAACAACTCACAGGCGGAAGTGAGAGAATTGCGCAACACAAATAATCACCCGGACGGAGCACAGTGCGCTAAATAGTAAAACAAAATTTAACAAAGCTTTGAGGCAGATAATTTGCCGTAATGAATTTTAATTATTAATTGTTACTGTCCTAAATCAAACAGCCAATAAGGAAAAGTAACAATCCAGGTACTAATAATATTTCCCTGCATTTTCTCATATTTTCTCAGATATTGCATGAAAGCAGTCTTCTGTGCTTCAAACAGCAATGATGACTGCAGTTCAATAAATTGTGTAGCTTTAACCTGCACTTACTCTAATCATAATAAACATTTAGTAGAACAATTACTCTGAAATTGAACCAATGTCCTTTGGTTGGAGAAGATAAATGTCCAAAGTTTATTATGTTACAAAAATGTAGTCTTTTCAGAAAATTAAATAACATTGTGTTATCGCTAGTTGAAAAGAAGGTAGGTGTAATAATATTTTCTCTTAAATTACTGTAGCAATAACATTTTCCAATGGCTAGATAACAAAAGTCTGTTACATATACTGTTACAATGGAGTTGCTGAGCACCTGTGTTAAGGAAGCATTTGGCATCTATAATACTGTAAATCAAACACAACTAAAGAATATCTTTGTAGAAACATTTGTGATCCGAAAAGATGAACATATGGGTCTTCCAAATAAACAACAGCCCTAAGCATATCACCAAATAAACTACAAAAAGGCTTAAGGACAATGGAGACAATGTTTTGGACTGGCAATCAGAAAACTCTAGATGCCAACAAACCTGACTTAATTACATCAGTTATGTCAGAAGGAATGGGCCAAATTCCCAGCAAATATTTGTCACACAATTGTAAAAGAAGACCAAAAACATTTGACCCAGGTCAAATGTGTATATATATATATATATATATATATATATATATATATATATATATATATATATATATATATAGACAATTTGACCAAATTGAAAGATTTTTTGTAAACTTCTCAATTTAAAGAATTTTTAACAGATCTCAAAAAAGAATCTCACTCATGATTCTAGCATGTAGCTAACAGAAGTAATTCTAGTAAACCAAACTGACCTAAAGCACAATTTTAATATGATTTAACGTTTTTGAAAAAATAATGTACATTTGTACACGTTGTATGAAAATACAATACAAATACAATAAATATATTTGAATTGAACTACTGAAACAACTGGTTTATTGAGATGCACACTATATTACCATCTATTAAATGCACATGTATATACCATATGTTAAAAAACACAAACCAACAAAGATAAATTGAATGACAACAAATTAAATGCTTAGAGAAGAAAGATGAGTCATAAAGACTGAATCCACATAAAATAGTCGTTCAAAATTAATGTCTCTACAGTCACAACTTTCACTACACAGCTTTAATTACACTTAAGATCAAAGAGATAGAAACTGCCAGCTCCTTGATTATCCATAAGAGACCCCTTACAGCCAAATTAAGTTTCATTAAGACACTAAGTACTAAAAAAAGAGTTTTCAAAGTTAATTCTGAAACATAATGCGATCCATTAATGATTATGATGGAAAAATATGAGGTACTGAAAGGAAAAAAAGTGCAGTGTTCAGCAAGAAATGTCCTGAATATTAAACATTTAAAATAGGCTTGCTTGAAATCATTGTGAATGTTTCTCCCATAAGGAGGAAAGGAGACAGGGAAGACATGTCCAAGCAAAGGATCACTCTGTGAGAAGGAAACCATAGTCTGCTGGTGAATCTATCCTTGTTTGGGCATCTTGGCAAGCCTTGAGCAACTGTTACTACAACAGTTATTGAAACAGGACTTTGAAACAAAAAGAAAGAAAAGTAGACCAAAAGAAGGGATTGGTAAGGAAATTGCAGGGAAGGAACTTTACTGATGATCAGGCAAAAAGAAAGAGAAGAAAAAGGAACAACTGAACTAAGAAGCTAGTCATTTTAAGCTTATGCTCTTAAAACACACATGGCCTTTGGCAGAGCGGTCCTTCATGTTTACATCGACCGAGCAATCCCTGGAAGGTCTCCTCAACAATCACAGGAAAACCATTAAGGCAGAGAGGAAAAAACATTCTCACATTTGCCAAGCGTGACCTCTCACAAGTTTTCCTTTCTACTCACCCTTTTATTTTCCTGTCCAACTCCGCTCTGTCCAAACACACAAGAACGATCATCTTACTGTCTCAACTGTTCCAATAGCAATTCTCTTTAAAGCATAACTCCAACACCAGTGAGTCAGACAGTCATTCAGAAAAGCAACAGTTCAGGCGGACTACTTGCTCTTCCTGCTTGCCTGCATGGATATCTGCTCGAACCGGACGAGCAACTGAGAAATACTCAAATACTCTAAGGAAGGACGTGACATGGACAGGTGCTCCCCCCTTCCCCTTCCTTGCTTGTGGAAACAATACCAACTTTCCAGCAGTAAATCTATATGGGTCTTAAGGCTGAAAATAGATTATTGATAAAGTAAAACTTATTATACAGTATAGTTTAGGTGACTTTCAAAAAGTTTATTTAAATAAGCACGAAACAATAGAATTAAAATGCAAAACAATGAACTTTTTTTTTTTTCTGGACAATATCCAGAGAGTAAATTTCAGGAACATAGAAGACTGTCTTTATTCCAGAAAGGAAAGGAAAGTGTGTGTGTCATGTGTGCATGTGTGTGCAAGACCAAGGGGAGTGTACATGAATCACAAAGAGTGAGGCAGAAATGGAGCGAATCAGAGGTCACGTCCCTCCTCAAGCTCTGAAATGCTGCTACAGCTGAGCTTCCTGGTCATCCACTGATACAAGCCAGACCTCAGCTGCAGGGCATAAACAAATAATATCCTGAGTCAAGCTGGGTCCACTTCAGATTTTTAGGAGAAACAAATTAATCTTAGATGAGTGCTATTGTAGGAATTTAAATAATCTGTGTAGTGGGAACTAGGAGGGTGGGACGGGGAACTGCAGCAGTTCAGAAAATAAATGCTTTACATTATGTGGAAATATTAAAGTAGCACCTCAATAAATTATTCACATTAAAGTTTGGGCACAAAAGGGTTCTCCAAATGGACATTATCACAAAATTAGCTAGGAAGCTAAAGGACAGTCAAGTCAGTGCTTGGAATGTCCATCAAACAGTCCCAATCTCACTCCCATAAAAACTGAAAATGGGTGTGTTTCCTATAAATTCCATGTAGTCATAGTGAAACATTACCTATAAATTAGCAGAAGAAAATGCACATTATAAAATATGTGAGTCACTAGCAATATAACAGCCAATAAGTGCCACCGTACACTAATGATTCATAGTGTGAGATACTTTTTCATCATAAGAGATAAAACATGACTCAAACAGACTGTAAGGATAGCTTAAAGAGAGAAAAAAAAAAACACACCTGTTCTTTAACGGAGGCCAGGATGTTATTGGCTGTGTTGTCGGTCTCCATTTTGCGGCCAGCTGAACTGTCACGAATGGTCAGCAGAAGCCTCTCCTCCGTCACTGGGCTCTGCTCAGGAGCTGGCATTCCTCCTGAACAGACACACATAAACACACAACGCTGTGGTCAACGCAGGCACTCCACTCCGAAGCTTCTACACAGAACAGAATGTGTGCAAGCCTGTGCAAACACACTTCCCTCATAAATTTGACTTAAAACCAACCCATCCCTGTTATACACTGGCAAGTGATGCTGAGAGTTGACCATTAGTGGTCACACACCATACCAATGCATACACAAACACACACCCACGCATGCCATATGGCCTGACGAGAGGAGGACTGTCAGTGTTTTATGTCTCTGACATTGCAAATCAGTGCCATATGGCTATCAAACAGCATACAACTTAAACACTGATTGATAGGGAATTAGAATCACACAACAAATACAACACAAATGATGGAAAATGAGCTTAGCTGAGGCTATTCTAGCATGGGGATGGTAGAGGTAATGATGTGTATGTTTGCACATTGATGCAGTGTAGAGGTGGCAGAAGATGAGCACGAGTAAAAACAGCAAAAGCAAGGAGATCAGGTGTTTCTTTCTTGGCTCTCTATCTTCCAGTCGAGAAAAGCAGAATGAATAGTGATGGTCTCATTAGTCCACCATCAACTGCTGACAGCGACAGTCCAGGAATCTCTGGTCCAGATAGATCTAGATTTATTAGAAGCACCAAGACAGAGTGGTAAAAATCAAATGAGATGAATCTAACAATGCAGAAGCTACTGTAGTATGTCCAATTACTGTTATTGACAAGCAACGTAGCACATAAAAGATCTCCAGACACCCAGAAGAAATGTGACTCCTTAGGTATTCTGGGTGCCTGTCACCTAAAACAGCCCGGGTTATACAAGGTGTGTGTGGTGTCCGGGGTCAGGTGCCAGCCTGGCTCTAGAGTGACAGATTGATGTTGTGCTGCTGAGTGGTTTAGTCTGTGTCCCAGATCGCTTTGTTCATTCATAGTTTTGCGGCACCCAGAACCCTCCCACTTCCACTGCAGCTTTTGACTCAGACATAGTAATTCATTTCCAGAAAACTAAGAAAGGGGAAACAACAGACAGGGCTGACCAAAAATAAAGTCAGCTTAGTTAAGGTGGACAATATTTTTTCTTGAGTCAAATTGAAGGACAAAACAATATCACTTTCACCAGCCACTTCAAGACAGGATGAAGTTGCCTTTTAGATGGCTCCATGTGTATGAAAGATCCGATGCTGTAAGGAGGCAGAGGTCCAACCACCTCTGTTTACGCCCCCGACTTCTGCATTATGACTTGTATATGGGAAATCTGAATTCATGGGTCAAGGGAGTTATGCAGCGATAAAGTATGGTTTAATCGACCGGTCACCCACAAGATTTAAAAACATCAACAATAGACAAAAACTATTTCCAACAAGAAGATGAGATATTAGTGGTGCACCGATTGCAGTCTTCTGGCCGATTGCCGATTATCGATCTTTTAAAAAGCCTAACTTACCGATTCCGATTCTGGCCGATACCAGCTTTTTGTCTGAAATGTTGCTCAATATATCAAGAAGATTGCCTAATTGGCAACAATGGAGCACATTTACAGTTAACATTTATTGTTAACTGTAAATGTGCAGACATGACCTGGTCTGCCAGTTTGTCAGTCAAATCTTTCTCAAGTGAGAAAAGAAAAGCACAGTGGTTGATTTTTAGACCTTTGCAGAGGTTAATAACATCGGTGGATAAGATCGGCTTCACATGTAAAAATCGGCTGATCGCCAATCTCCCAAAATGAATGAAATTGGTGCACCCCTATTAGATATATAATTTAAATATCTCAAATTTAAAAAATAAATTTTTTTAAATTTAATCACTGAAATAAATAAACTTTTAGATGTCATTCTAATTGTCTGAGTTGTACCTGTACTGTTTTAGCTGTCAGCTCAAAACCAGAATAACAATAAATAGAAAGCATAGATATTATTTTATCTTAACAGCTTTGTGAAACTGTAGCTTTACATGGAATCACTTGGATCATGTTGTGTGTTCTTGTTTTAAATCTTCATAATAATACTGTTAACATATCCTAAGCTGGCGGATAAGCACAGTCATGGCTAATGCTATTTATATCACCAGAAAAAATAACTATTACCAGCCATGACCTTTCTGTGACATGACATATGCCAAAAAAAAAAACAAAACAAAAAAAAAACAAAACGTTGCAACACAAAAGGAAAATATGTACACTTACTAATTCAAATATTTAGTCTAAAGTTGGACTTAAAAATGGGGAGACTCTGCATGAAGACAAAATACAAACAGAACAAAACAAAAATAATGAAGAGTGGATATATCCAGAAGGCACTATTAAGCAAAGAAAAATAAAGTGTGACTAAGCCTACCTCTAATATTTCCGATTTTACCAGAACTTGAATAATTGTGGCCCCTTAGTTTCAGCCTCTTGGTTTCTTCAAAATGGAAATGAAAACAAAAATGCGACTGCAAGATTACCGAAGTTTGACGGACCCAGCACACTTGTTCTGCAACATTTTTCTTCGCAGTTCACCCCTAACACAGAGGGGAGAAAACCTTACTGAAAACACTTCCACAGTTCACACAGCAAACACGAGAGATAGAAGTAGGTAAGGAGCTGCGAAGTGAGTCCAGTCTGTTCAGGTTTCAAGGATGTCATTAGATTAATGTCTCGGGATCACCGTGTGCATTTCTCAGCGTAAACATCACGTCATTCTGGTCAAAACATCACAGCTACTTCTTCTAACAAAGCAACAAACTAACACTAAGAGAGAAGGCGACTGAAAATGACAAGCTATTTTTTTATTCAGTGACATATTTGTCTCTTTAGTCAATGTGGTATAATAATAAGCATTGAGTTCACAGATACTATTTGTAGTCAGATTTAAATCTCCCTTTTATAGTAAAATAATCCTCTGTCTCTCAAGTCTCCTAAGAAAAGTCTTAGTCTGACCCCACCCTAACTAGCTGAATCACATGATCTGAAGTGCTGACCTCAGACTTGGCCACTCCCATGAGCTCCTTATACAACCACTTTTTCTACAAAACTGTCTTCCAACCTAGAAGAAATGCAGCAGATGTTGTTAGCAAGAGAAAAAGAAGTATAGCAGTACAAAACTCATTCTAGAACATGTAAAATCTTGCTAAAGTCAGTGTAAAAGATGGAGCTCTGAAAGTCTAAATTCTACCACAGACACTCACATTTAACAACAAATCTGACGCTCATTATGTCCCAACTGTGTCTTGCATCAGTGTTTCCACAGATCACTTTGGCGTAAAACGCAAGTTGTACTACAGGTCATGTTTGCATGCACCCATACAAACATGAAACATTACCTGTAAGGAGAAAAGGAGGGAACGAGTTTAGATGCAATACCAAAACAGAGAGTATTGCAACACGAAGCAGGTCAGTGTGCACATTTCTCCCCAGGCAAATCTCGGCCAGCGCCGAACACTTAGGTGAATGACAGATTTATTGTTCCAAAGCGTGAAAAACTGCTCTCTTTCAAGGTGAAAGTACAGTCAAGGTAAACTGAAAGTACACTGTGTTGCATGTTTGAATCCAAAACATTTTGGCTCTAAAAATGTTGAAGTTATATCATCAGCAGCATTTAAACTACTATAACAGTGTCATTTATTAAAACTAGAGCCTAACTGCATATGCAGGAGTGAAAAATCTGAATACCTTATCATGTGACAACATGAAAAACCCTCATTGCCAGCAATAAGATGAGAAACCCTCTGAATTACCTAATCAAGCCCCTACAGTGGTATTAAGGAAGTCTGGCTGACTCTTCTTTTTTCAATGTTGCTTAATTTCATTGAGGTTTGTGAGTCTTTTTTGTACAAGCAGAAGACTTTCAAAATCTGTATACGCCATATTAATCAGGTGGAGGTGTGTAGTTTAGAGAAAAGATTATTTGTAGCATATTTTTAGTCATTCCGCTTTAGATTTTGGCTCAGATTTTCAAACTTGCATCCATGATCATTTTCATGCCAAGTCTCAGTTACTGAATGGTTCCACATCTGTTGCTGGACAACATTTATACAGAAGAGTTCAAGGTTGACTCAGTTACTGTAAGACATTATGGTTCTACATAAAGCTAAAAAAAAATAATGACTCAAGGCAAGAAGCCTTAACTTGATGCTGTATTTAATTCACATGCCTGCATCCTGTCCAGCAGGCACCATGCTTTACAGGAGGAGTTATATTACATGCTGATGTTTATATTAAGTGTAACGCAGAAAGACAGAAGATAAACAGAAGGGGAGGAAAAAAAATCAGAGAACAGAAAGCAGATTTGGGATAACATCAAACCAAGGAAAGTGATCGTACTCTACACTACAACTGCATAAACTTGAAATCACTTTTTTTATGTAGACAAATGAGTTTTACTATTAGACCAGAGGTGCAGCATCCTTAAACATTATGCACAAAGTTAAGTACTACTTAATAATTTTCTTTTACATCAGAATTTACCTTCAAACACATCTGGTTTTAAAAGAAATACTTTCACAATTTAGACAAGAACAACACATTTTGTATGCTGTGTACATGTTGAACACAAAGACTTCAATAAAACTCCTTATCCCAAAACAATAAAAAGTAAGAACCTGTAAGAAGCAGCTACATAAACAATTATATCCCTATGGATTTTAGGTTTTATATGAAATACTATTTGATGGGTCTGCAAACTAAGAGCAACAAGACAATTTGTATGCAGTTTTTGTCAAACATGGTCCTATAAATTAAACCTGATAGCAAGAAGCGAAAACCACAGTGAGATTAGGCTATACCAGTTTCCTTTAAATGGTTTAACCAAAGTCCACACTTTTGCATCAAAAAGTATCTGTGGGAGAAGTGAAGATGGCGGCCCACTGACACTTGTAATTCAGACTGAGTAATCCTGAGGTCTGCAAAGTACGGGATAAACTGCTCACACTCAGGTGTGCAAAGCCTGTGGAGAGGTACCAAGAGGGCTCAAAGCCGAATCTATTACAGGGATTTCTAGATAGCACAGAAATATGGGTCACTTCTGTGAGGAGAAACATTTAGTTCAGGATTTTTACTGCAAAAGCAAAGTAGCTCATACTGATTTACAGACTGAAGATTGTTGTAAGTACAGAAGTTTACAAACATATACAGTGGTTGGACAACAAAGTTAATGGCAGAAATACTCACAATTCTAAGAAGATATTACTTTTAGAAATCCAAAAAGGAAAACTTTTGTACATCTGTCAAAGAAATGAGGCTCTGTCAGCTGAAGACGTACAGTTCACCCGACATAAATCAATTACTCCCATTTCCTTTCAACATGGAAGATTTGTCTTAAAGAACATGACCGACACTGAAAAACCAACTTTCAGCACAGATAAAAACATGCCTGTTCAAAACAAATTACACACATACACATGGAAAGTTTATTGAGAGATCTATGCTAGGAATCAGTTTTAAAATTGCAACTTGAAGAGGGAAAATATATTTTTATCTAAAAAAAAATGTTGTTAAAGTGATCCTTATATTATATCATTTTCAAATATAAAAAAGTAAATATTTCTGCCAGTGCTGCTAAAATAGCTTCTCTACAACAAAATTTTAGATTCTACAACAAATCAGTTGTGATTTATCTGAAGTGGAGGTGGCAAAAGATCTGGGCAGTTAACATTCAGTGAGTCAAGTGAATTTTTATTTATTTATTTATTTTTTTGAAAATGTGACATTTTCAAGTAATCCCAGAAATAAAAAGCTATAATGTCTTAAATTAAATTTCCAAATGTTTAGCGGTTTCTTCCACAACTAATCTTTATCCATTGAGGTCTATCTTACTGGTTAAATATGTTACTGATTACCACAAAGGAAAAATACAGCATTTTGAACATAAAAACCAAAATATTATTGCATTTAAGTAAAGGTACTCTGAGAAATTGGCTATGGATCAGACGTAAATGATATTTAGCTGTCTGTCACTTCTGAATGGGTTGGTTAGAAACTTCAACTCTGATTACTTTTCCAAAAAGGCAACTGCACCAAGGCTGCACAACATAAAAAAATCTTGCAATAGGGATAATATAGGTAAATATCTTGATGATGATATCAGGTGTGGTATATCCCCATTTTTGAGAATTTTTAACATTATGAGGAATATTTTTGGCATTTAGTTATGGTATATTTAGTTGTACCAGTCTCTTTGGCTGACTGTTGAGTTTACTCTAACCTTACATGGTCAAGAAGATGAAATGATCTTAGAGTATACCAAGTCTCAAATCTTAAACACCCTAAACTGTAGAGGTGTATGGAATGTAGTTAAATTGAGAAAAAAGGGAAATAGGCTGTTTAAAAACAAGAATCTGACCCTTTAAGACACAGACGCTTTTAAGACTGACTAATCAGCCCTATGTAAAATCAAAAGAATAGTTGGGAGAAATACAGTACTTACTATCAGCAACAGCCTCTCTAAAGACCTACAGCACATAATCACTCTTTGCAAAACCGTGTATTGATTTCCCTGATAAAACTAACAACTTTAGTCCCAAACAAGTTCACCAGGTTGAACTTTAACCCGTTTTAACCAACAAACCAAACAAATTCACAAAAGGAACATTCCAAGGAGTATCGATTTCAGGCAAAACAGTAAAAAACTGAAACACTTTTGGCAATCCTATGCTGAGAACTTCCAAATAGAAAGCAAGGAAGCCCTGAAAAAAAGCAGCAGGCCACAAACTACTGTAGCTTTTTGTGAGCAACAAACCTACACAAAATTCCTCTCAGGAGGATGATAATTTCTCAAAGCACATGGTGGAAATGCTAGCAAAAAATACAAGCAAACAAGCAAAAAACAACCTATGCTTGACACACCCAAAAACAAAAGGAATGCTTTGACTTGAAACAGTTTCAGCTGTACACACAATCACTCCATCAATGATTACCCGGTGAAAGCCCCATAAGCCAATGAGGATGATAAAGTCTCCTTTAAACAGACGCATACCTGTCATTCTGCTGGTCTACCAATGGCAGGACACACGAGTCTGTGTGGACGAGCGACAACGTTCCATCAACATCTTCACCTCTTTCTCAATAAAGAGAAGAGGAAAAATGATTCCACAAGATGCTGCACCAAAGCCTATCCTACACGTTGAGACTCACGCCCACGAGTGTTGCAATAACCTGAGGTCTATTTGAGCATGTGTTCACAGGGCAGGGCCTGCCCCCAACTAGCAGGAAACAGTCACTCATACAGTATTAGAGTGCTCTAAAAAGTATTTACATCCTTACAGACTTTTACTGTTTCTGTGTTTAATCATTGTCAGATAACCCGAGTAAATATGAAATGCAGTTTTTTTTTTAATAATGATTCGATTTTATTACAGAAAACATCCAAAGTATTCTTGCTTTCTCCTGTTTGAA
The DNA here is from genome assembly GCF_001443285.1 of Poecilia latipinna. Lineage (NCBI taxonomy): Eukaryota > Metazoa > Chordata > Actinopteri > Cyprinodontiformes > Poeciliidae > Poecilia > Poecilia latipinna. The sequence continues at coordinate 11,282 of NW_015117346.1, forward strand.
AAGTAACTGCTACCCTAAATCTAATAACTTGTCACTCATGACAGTTACAACTATTTCAAGTATTTTTATTAGCAATATGGTTATTGAACTTTTATATAACTAAGCAAACAAGCAATAGTAGTACAGTTACCATAGGATTCACATTAAGCAATATAGTCCCCCAAATTAAACAAATGTAAATTAAAAACAAAAATACAAATTCAACCAGAAAACACAAAAAAGAAACAAAAAACCCAAACTAAACTCAGCAATAAGCATCATTTTCTAAATTAAAGATTATCATATTTATTCAAAGCCTTCTCAAAATTTAAATAGCGGTTGATTTGTGATTTAGCATTGTGGCATATTTAATTGGGAATTATTATATTACATTTTTACATCATAAAAAGTAAATAAATAATAATGATGATAAAATAAAAAAGAAAACTGAAGAAATCAGTAAAGGCACATACTTTTTTCACAGCACCTTCATGAGAATGCACTAATGTACACATTATTAGTGTGTCCTCTGTTGCAATAAATCTCATGAGGAATGTTTACTCAAAGGAGGATGTGCTAAAAAGATGACAGCGCTCCCAAGCAATCTGTGTTTACAGTGTGCATATTACATAATATATCGTTCAACGAACAAATCCCAACAGAGATGAGTCACCTCTAAAATAATTTCCTCACTACACTAGGTCACCTAACGGGGAGCAGAGAGGCTCAACTTCAGTCTCATCAGCCGTTTCCAACATGGCACCAGCAGCAATATGTTGTGGCAGAGCAGGACATGAATTATTCTGATTGCATGCAAATCCCTTAAATAGAATCACAGATTGAGCTAGGCAGACATGCTTCATCCTGTCACACATTGTTAGCTAAATACATTTAATACCCTGATGCATTTCTGCACACTGTTACAATGCAAATACAGCGACTGCTGGAGTAAGGATGCCTAATAGGGAATTATAGTATTAGATTGGGTTGTGTGATTTCACAGAAGTCATTAAAAGAAACTAATTCATTTTGTAACAGCTGTGCTAGAAGATTGTTGCTCAACATGATTTGATCATGGTTTGAGTTGTTCATTATTTAACTTCTTTTAAAAGTTCAGCAAGCGTCTGGTTAAATCAGTGGGGCACATTTCACTAAACCTGTGCACTCCATTTGCTGTGACAACCATTTTCTGTCCAGACGAAATTATTTGACATACCATAATGATAAATTACTGATGATGACGAATGTTTACATTTTTATATCCCAATGGACAGAAACACCAAAATCATAAAAATAAGAGCACAACATGAAATAACTGGATACATCTCTATCCATTCACACAGTAAGCTTGCCATCTCATTTTTAGCAAAGGCATCTCATGATTTTAGATGCAAACTGTGACTGGAGCCCCTCCCCAACTTACTGCTTAACACTGACAACAAGCCGCCTAAAAGAAGGTCACATCAGCATTTCCCTTGGCCTAAAGAAAAACCAATTTGGTTGTTTGAAATTATTTTATATGGGCTAAACCAAACAAGTACCACCTATCGCAACACTGTTAAAACTATAGTTGGATCGCTACAAAAGCCGTAAAGCCCAACTCATTTATCAACTATCAGCTTGGTATGCTCCCAGTATTACTCTATCAAAAGCAGAAACAGCGTAAAGATGCAACATCTTGTTTAATTAGAAGTTGAAAACCACTATACTGTATAGTGTGTTCATTAAATAGTTATGTTTAAGTCTCAAAAACAATGAATAAGAGTTCTAATCAAACTTATATTAGCCGCAATAAATGTTGAATAAGTGATTATTATTTATTCTGCAACAGTACATATAATGGTTGTTTTCCATTTTTAAGTAAAAGTAATTAGGGCTGTGTTAATATCTTGAAACTGTGGTATTGCTTCACAGGGTTACATTACCTGGAGTGTCTCAAAGCAGTCTAAGCCATATAGATGTATTCTCAATAGATACAACATCCTTTATTTGTTCCGCACTCCTACTGGTGACACTTGTTCACTCCAATATTTGAAACAAACGCACCACAGTGCACGAAATACGAAAGCTGTAACCCCTCTTTCCTATTTTACTTGCATTAGTTAAAAAAAGAAATCTAAATGTAGAATTATTACATTATGAGACCATGGAAATTAAACATGATAATTAGAGCAATTCAAAGATATGGCCACCCTAAATAATTTGTGTTTCCCACAGAATCTGATCATAATTGTAGCAGTTATAGGAAGGTAAATAATAATTTTGTTATTGCAGTTAATAACTAAATGAATGCCTTAATTTCTTCCTTGTGACTAACACTCATTATTGCTTGTTCTTAAGTCAACAGATTAACTGGTAAAAAATAAATAAATAAATAAAATAGCTCCCTCTATCTGTAAACACTGTCCACAGTTACAGACAAGAGCTTAAATATGTAACCTATTTGTTTCAATGTATGTTTATTTTGAAAATATTTGCTATAAAACCACAAAAGCCTAGGAAAGTCTGTAAAACTTTTAAATTGATGTTTCTGCCTTTAGACGAGGGAAATGATGTTTAGCAGGTAAAAAAAAAAAAAAAAAAAAAACTCCTCTCAATCCAGAGACTCCAGCTCTGCATAAGTGCTGGATTTACTGAGAGAAGTAATGAAAACAATCAAACAAAAGTTCTGAATAGGTCTGTTATTATTTCACCAGTGGGGCACACCCATGTGTAAAATACTGATTTATGCACAGGATAAAGGCTGGGAATGTAACACAGCTCTGGGACATTTTGGGGAAGTCATGATAGTTATTTTATATTAGGATGCTAAAACAATATTTCTTGAGAAAGAGATGCCTTTTCATCCATGGCAATCACTAGACAATTGTACAATTCCAGTCTTGTGACACCAAGTCCTGTAGAGAGCTGCTTGGTGCACTGAGAAAGCTATTTAAGACAATAGTGAAAAATGATCAAGATTGCGAGACTGAATTCTTTTGTAAAGAGACATGTCCTTCTGAACTTCTGTGAACTTGGAAAACAAGAGAAAGAGAACTCCTTGTTCTAGTGGGATCTCTTGATAATTGAAAAGCACAAAATTGCAGATATTCACTGCAAGCCCTAAATGTGACTTTATGATTCTAATGCTTAATTATCTCTGGCACAGTGATAGTTAGATATTTGACATTAGACAAACAATTTGCACATTCTAGGTGGTGTTCTTCATTGATGTACAATGTATCTGATAAAATGGAGGGCTCAAGATGTTCTGTCTGAAAACTGATTTTCCTTGGCACTGCCTCCTCGATGCCCAGATCTTCAGGGTAGACAAACTGGAGTTCTAGCTGTGCTGCTGTTCATTTATGGCAGCAGCTCATAAATACACCATGAAAACAATTTAAAAAAAAGACAACCAGTGGTGTGCAATTATCTTTCTGACACATCTGAATCACCAACTGTGTGGTAATGTTTAAATGTGCATGTGTAGGAAGAGTAATTATAATATTTCCATAGCTTTATAATTATAATTTTACAACATAAGATCAGGTTTGCCTATACTTTATCACACTTAATTAAATTGCTTTATAAATTAACTAAATGCGATGCTTAGTGACAACAGAATAAGCAGAAATCTCACATATTCAAGCCTTTTCTAATTAGTGGTGCTTTTATAGAGATGTCTGAAATTACAGCTACTTAACCTAAGAGGAAAAAAAAGACTAAATCTTCCTCGGTATTCTTCTGCCTTTGTTCTCTGCCTTGACTTTTGTATTTTCACTATGCAAGTCCTTGAAACTTTCTAAGTAAAAAGTTACTTGGACCTCAAATTACTGGAGTTCAAGAACAACCTTTTTTATGCAAAGGAAAATGTTGATCTATTTATTACACAAGCTAAATAAATGCCTAATAGCCCCACTTAATTTTTTGTAAAATGTTTATTTATCAGAAATATTCAACAGTTGGATGAGGAATAAGCCTTTGAAAGACCTATGTGCTGCCAAAACAATTTAATAAAAGTGCAAGAGGAAAGTTAACCACAAATAGTTCTGAAGATTTATAACCCCCATTCTGAACAGAGACAGAGAAAAACAACATTAACTCCATTACATGACTCAATGGTCAGGTTAAGTTACATGCATATTCAATAATTAAATATACATTTAACATTAGTAGAAAGGGTTCAGAACCTCAGCAGAAATACAAGTTGGTTCAAATAAAGTAAGTAGTACCATCAACTAAATACACAGCTTTATTAATGACAAATGTAATTCTTGATTATGTTGACCTAGTTTCCGTTGATTTTTATTACAATACTCACGCAAAGTCTAACTATTATTGATTAATCTTAAACTGATAATGCGAAGAAATACAAAATCTCCAGATTCGTCTTTTAATTTGTGAAAGAGATCCTTAAAAGGTCTTCAGACTGATCTTTGATAGATTGTGAAACTGATTACGAGGCTGATTACTCAAGGCGAGAGAAGCACATAGAGGATGTGAGCTTTACTGTATATACCCCACTTTTTGCAGTGATGTGAATGAACACTATGAGGTGGTGAAGAACGTCTTAGGGAATCTGATCGCACGTACCATAATGGCAAAATTAAAAAGTCTTCTGGTCAATTAGATATTTGCAGGTTTCCTATTGTACTTGTGCAGGGTAAATTAACAGATTTCTTTTCTACATGGATTAAACCAAATGGTGACAGAAAACTAGTTCTCTAACCTTAATTTCTCAAATCTTTGGATACAGTATAAGTCTTGATACAATACAGCCCACATTCACATCTTAACTTTACAGCAAAATGTAAAGCTTAATAGAAGTCTATAAAATGTCACTTTAAATGCCATGGATTTGACCTGCATTCATTTGCTCATTTTCAAAGTCAAGAAATCCACTTTCTGAGGTAATTTGACTTTGTTGCACTCATCTAAATGCCTTGACATTTAAAAAGGGAATCTGTTATGCAAACAGGTGAGGCATGTAAATCCTGCACATTGTTTAGTTTTCAGCTGTGGACTAGATAATTAGTACAAGGTGTGTGGTCACTGGAATGACATGGGGACATGCCATCATGTTCTGACTAGGATTGCCATAATCATCAACATTTAGATAATATTTATTCAAATGACATTCAGTGGCGAGAAAATCAACGCAAACTGACCAATTTTCCTTCTTCAGATAGAAGTAACATAGTACTGTGTTCTGTGGGTACAAATTAACATAGATGAATATCCCTCAGTATGCAGCTCAATCCCTGACCAAACAGTGAAGTGATGAAATGACTAGCAAGCGCCACCCCCACCCCCCAATTTACTCATCTAGTTCATTGTAAATGAGGGCTACATTACATTGCCTACTACATATGATAATTAAAGCAAAGAAAATCATCTGGTAATATTTACTGCTAGAAACAACTCTTTCTTCAAAAAAGATTGGTGAAAGTGATATCTGGTACTGAGTAATTTTATTAGGTTCGGTCAGGAGTGTGATATTTTTGTATTGTGACAGCCCTGTCTCTCAAACACCAACATCACCGAACTTACACAAAGAAATCTAGAAGGACAGACAAAACCCAGCATAGCGCTAAAAAGAAAAAGTCAAATGTCTAAAGAAATTGACTATAAATTTTCTTTGATTATCTTCAAAACTGAAAAGACAAATACAATGCTGGTCCCATTCATACTGCCAGTTTTTTTTTTTAAAGAAGAAATGTAAATAAGATTAAAATGGTTGTTTAGTCAGATAATTCAGGAAGCTGTTTCTTAGAACCTTAAAATTAACTTGTCATTGAAGTCATATGATTTTTGTTGTATCTGTACGCCAAGTCTAAAGGACGACAAGATAAAAAAAAAAAACTCTTTCAGCTCTGTCTTTCCTCCTTAAAAGTGTTTCACTTCCTCCCCTTAACCACTAGTAAATAGATACATTTTTTCTGGGGTGATAAGGTGAGGAGAACTTTACATTCAGCAAGGTCGACTGTTAGCTGCTGAGGTAACTCTGGCTGAATTGTTTAAACAGTTAGCCCTTTGCTAAGGAAGGAACTCTGTCCTTCGACTGACCACATCAACAGAGACGAATGTCCATGTTACAGACTCAGCAAGTCAGATCAATGGGTGGCTGTTTTACTGGACAAAATTCTATTGTGCCTCTAATCTCTAAAAATGCTGACATGCTCTGTGCTCCGTATTATCTTCAGCTATCAGGAACCCAACCACAGCATGAAATCTGGGACTCTTCCCGTCTACATATCCAGTTAGATCACCATTTAGCCACCAGCCACGCATGTTAAGGCTTATTCACACACACACACATGCCGAAGCAGGAACAAATGACATATTGATGATTTATGGTTGTTTAATTTATTCAAGTAAATTTGGTATTTTTTTTCCAGATACAATCAGAAAACGTTCTAAAAACAGATGATAATTGCTTGGAACCGTTTAAATTAATATCACATTGCCAAATCTAAAGTTCAGCTTTTTAGTACTTAAGAAAGAATGTGTTCACATGATGGCAGATGAATATAACTATGGAAATTCCCCACTTTACTACATGTGGTTTTTGCTTGGTGGAGACAAGATGAATGCTTTCAAACCAAGCCATAATGTGGAATGGAAAGAACCTGATGTTTGTTGGATTTCATGACAAAGTGATTTATATCACTTATGATGAACGTACACACTGGGTTGATTGCTTCTGCTACTGTTATGTGATCAGTCATCTTCATCCCACAAAAGCTATATACCAAAGTTGCTCAGGCAACTTCTTAGACAAGACAGATGCACACAAACATCACTCAGACATGTCTTCATTATTCTGCAAACTATAAAGCAAATGTCCTCTTGCCGTTGCTGTTATGCAGAGTTTTTCATGCTTTTTGTTTATCAATATACAGATGCGAATCAATAAGAGAATTGCATCAATTTTTAAATTGTAATTTATTATACAGATTTATTTCATACGATTTTTTTTAAGGATCTATATCTGTAAATGTTACAGCTATTGAAAACCTAAGACCTAGTTTTTGCTATGGCCAACACAATCATAAGGACGACTGCTGACTTGACAGTTGTTCAGCAGACGGTCACCAACACCATCCACCAGAAAGGTAAGACTATAAAAGTAATTGCAATAGGAGCTAGATGTTCACACTGTATTAGATCCAAGCTTATTATCTGAAGGTTGAGTGGAAGGAAAAACTGTGATAGAAAAAGGTTCAAAAGTAACAAATATAACCACAGTCTTGATGGGAAGAAAAGCCCATTCAAGAGTCAGGGGGAGATTAATGAGGAAGCTGGAGTCAGTGATTCAAACGACGACAACACACACACAAAGATCTATCCAGAACATTGTCTCATTCCTTGTGTTAAGCCAAGCAGAAAAAATTACTGGACTGTTGCTTAGTGCTCCAAAGTTCTCTTCAGATGAATGCAAATTTTGCATTTCATTTAGAAATCAAGGTCCTGAAGTTTAGACGAAGAGTGAAAAAGCACATAATCCAAGTTGCTTGAGGTCTATTATAAAGTGTCAAGAGTTATTCATAATTTGGAGACCAAAATTATATGATGGTGTTAATCCAATGTGTTTTATTAGGTCCAAAGGCAGCGCGGCAGTCGACACGGAAATTTTAGACCACTTCCTGCCTCCTTCTGCTGACGAGCTAGATGGAGAAGCTGATTTTATTTTCCAGTAGGACTTGCCACCTGTCCACCCTGCCAAAGGTACCAAAAGCCACTTCAGTGACCATGATGTTATTGTGTTTGAAAACTTATCTGACCTAAACACAAGTTTATTCTGTATTGCAAGGGGAAGATGTGGGTCAACAAACCCAACAATGCACACAAGCTAATGGCTATTAAAGCAACCTGTGTTTCCCTTTGCTCCAGCAGTCACACAATCCGATCATAACATTGAAGCGGTAATTCATAAAGGCTGACATTTCTACATCCAAATTATTATTTTAATTCCTTTTCTTACTTTAAAATGGATAAACTTTACTATTTTAAACTGGTAAATTGAAGTTTGGGTTT
>NW_015117347.1:0-19273 GCF_001443285.1 Poecilia latipinna
TTTTCGTCTGGAAAAAAAGGGGAAAAAAAAAAAGCTTTTAATTTTTACCCCAAAAAAAAAAAAAAAAAAAAAAAAAAAACTACTCAGGGAAACCAGTAAGAGGCTTAAAGCAAAAATAAATCTCTGCTTTTCTGAGGATCCAACATGATAGTTTGCTATTTTCGCCCCAGTTCATGTGGCTTTTTGAAACAGAGAGAGTGAAAAATTGGGAAATGAATTCATGGTTCATAGAATGCTGTTGTCACTTCATGATGCTCAGCAGCATTTTAGCACGATTGCCACAATAACAGCAACAGAAAGAATTCCTGATTCCAGCTGTTCTTCTTAGCTTTTTAAAGTCTATCAAAGCAGAGCATCCCTCTTCAATACGTTGAGGAAACAGTGACACACATTCAGGAATGAGGCCCTTCACATGAGACTGGCTCAGTTTATTTTCACCAGTTGAATATTTCTTTTACAAATCAAAAAACACCAATAACAAACTGACACAAACATTTGATGAGTGTATTTGTGTTAGCATGCTATTACTGTTCATGAAGTGTGAGCAGTTTGTCTTGTTTTACATCAGATAACAGTCGTTCCTGCCCAACGATGACTTTTTGCCAAAACACAGTAATGATTCAGAGTAACACCTGTTCAGATGGGGCCTGAGCAGGGAGAGGGATCCAACAGAAAGGACGGCACCACAATGACAACACGTCAGGTCAACAAACCCTTTGAGGTGTTGACTGCTAAACAAATGAATTTCCTTTCAGGTCAGCTGAAGTTGTAGCTTGTTGGGCGACATTGGCTGAGGGGGGTAGGAGTTCATCTTGGAACTTGTGGGGTGTTGGTTTGAACCCTCACTCACTCTGTCTCTGTCTTTGTGTCCATGAGCAAGAACACTTCACCTGCCTCACCTGCTGCTGGTCAAAGCGCCCAGGAGCCTCACAGCTGTCAATCTGCCACAGGCAGGTGAATGAATGAATGTAGAGTGAAATGCTTTGGAGTCGTCTGACTTGATAAAATGCTATTCAGCTTCAGACCATTTACCACACAGCTTATTTATTTGTTTAATCTTTATTTTACCTGTAAGTCGATTGAAACAAATTTTTATTTCCAACACTGACCAGACCAGGAAGCGAGAAAACACCATAGAGCAGAGCACATAAGCCTGAGCATATGATGCAACAGATTGCATCACAACTGCAGGTTGTGAACCTGAAGAAGTCAAAAGGAGACAGTACTCTCTACTTTTCTATTTGCTTTGTCTGCATTGTGCATTATATACTGACAAAACCAAACAGGACGTTCAATTAGAGGCCCAAACAGATCAGTACCAGAACTTTCCTCCACACACAAAATACATGGTTTTATGTTTTAATTTTTCTTTTCTTTCATTTGAATTAATTATGAAACATTCTTAATAAAACCCATGTCCTAAGCTTGAATCTTACCTCACTCTGAACTAACTCTGAGCAGAACCAGAGTCTACCAGGGCTGACTTGGAAGCCTGGATGTCATGTCCAAGGCCAGAGGATCCCAGGACTCTGCAAGCTGCAGCTTTGGCAGAGGAAATTCTCATCTTTGTCTTTTGTTTGCTTTTTCCATTTGGGCTCCACAAATCAGTCACATATTCCCAAAAGCTCCTTAAAAACATCAGCACTACATACACAGCAACTCCCCTCACACCCCGCGGGACAATGCCTGGTATTGTTTGGATGTTATTGTAGAAAGACCTTGGTAGACAAAGAAACATCCATTAACTGCAGGGGAAGTCATTAACAGATTACTCCTCTTACTGCCTTTTAATGAAGGATTGCATAATAGAGCCCCATCAGTGTTTGTCCTTAAATAGCATGCCTAAATTACACTGCGCCCATCTCATGGCTGCTGCTGATTACACACTGCGCTGTTTACATCAAGGCATGAAGGATTTTCCGAGCTGCTGCTCCAGTGTGCTGCACAGCAGTTCTAACATCTTATTTTTACACGAGTTATGTTCTGCAGCTTTCTCTCTTTGTCCATTTTCAGCATGCATTGATTTCTCCCCCGAGCCTCGACACAGCTCATAACGAGTGTCAGCGCCCGGCCTGATCCACATTATGTTAAATGGTCCGACTGAACTATGTTATTGATAATCTCTCAACAGACCGCATGGCCTGTCATGACTTTCCCTTTTGGCATTTTATGCTTCAGTTAAAGCAGTCAGCACTTTAGAAATCTCCAGAAGAGAGATGTGAGTAGCTGCACTGCAGAGAAATGCAGTCATCTGTTTGTGAAGCGGAGCATCGAGGCGGCTGCAGTCAGAGACAGACACTGTAAACATCGCTGTTCAGTTTCAGGAATTTAAAGGAAATAAATAACCTTTACCTTTCAACGTAATGGCCTGTGTCATTTTTTATGGCAAAAGTGATTTTGGGAAAAAAAAAATCACCACTTTCTATCGACAGTAGATGATTTAGAAAACAATAATTTTTGGCAAAACTTAGGCTATTATTTTAGGAAGGTGATAAAGTTAAACCTTTTAAAAAATCATTTTAACCATTTCAGTGATATTTTGTTTTTGTTACACAAAAATTCTATTAAATAAGCTAAATTCAATTGTAATGTTTTATATGTACCTGTTCAACAATAGACTAAACACAATGTGTTAATGAAACAAATTTGTCTTAGTTTTAGGGGATCTATAAATCAGATCTAAAACACAAAGAAAATCTTTCTTCGAATCTCCTTATAAACATAAAGGCATATCCCACATTTTTTAGATTGTTATTTACTTGATCTAGACAAATATTCTCAGCAAATATTTATGATATTGAAAAGATTATGTGATTAATAAAAGATAAGTTGTCATGAGGTGTGGTTTGTGGGGTGAGAGAGAACGCTGATGACCCAGGTGGTGATGAAGATGATGAATTTAATGAAGAGTATAGCTCAAAAACAGTTCAGATCTCAGGCAGCACAGCAGAGAGGAAACACAGAGGCTCACCACCGATAGCAACTGAGTTAAACAAAGACTGACGCGACGAGCTAAAGCCGACACAGGACTAAACAGTTTAACTGTGCTGGCAGACGAACTATCATAGACAAGAACCCGACAAGAGACAAAGACAACAGGTGGGTTTAAATACACAGAGACTCACAGGACAGAAACTGAACACAGAAAACCCTTAAAAATAAATACACAGAAACACGGATCATGACACAAGTACTGTGTTTTGCAATTTGTGTTTTCTATTTGAGATGGTTTTCATTTGTCAATGAAAATGTAAAAAATAAATAAACAAATAAACACATTTTTACCTCATTAGATAAAAATAATGTGATAATCAACTGACTGTCAGTGGTAGACTGTGTTCACACAGCAGGCAAATGATGCCTGACTGAAGATTTAGGTAATGAAGAAAACCAGTTGAACAAAAGGGCTTTGAAAACCTTCCATATTCACACTGCATCTGATCAATCAGTTAAAGAATTGATCTAAATAAATACCTGGTAATTCAAGAGCTGCAGCCCATGTATCAGATTTAATGCATACTGGAGTCACAGTACATGCTGGCATAAATTGATCATTTGGACTTCTGAAATAATGCTGGAAATTAGAGCAGCCTGATAAGAATCACTGGTTACTTACTGTGCTGTTACTTTTTACAACTATACTTCAATCAAACTCCTTCAAAATAATTAGTTATTTTTACACTAGGGCTAAAGCTAAAAACTAACACCAGTGTTAATGTTTTACCACATAAAAATAATTCCACTCACAAACAGTTCTTTTGTGATTTACACCAATATATTTGTATTAAACACTTATTTACACCCCAAATGTATGGCCATTTACAGTAAATGCAATGGTAAGACAGTCTATTATTTCTACATTAAATATGTAATTTGAAACAGAATGTTTTAAGTCTATCAGGACACATTACCTGTTTCATACAAAATAAATGATCAGGAAATCATTCAGATTCCTCCAAGTCACCATCAGTTAAAGTTCCCTGACCTGTAGCAGACAGGTGGGGGCGGGTGTCGTGTTGTGATGACTTAGAGATTCTCAGAGTGGTGGAATGCTAACAGATAGCCTTTTTGAATTGATTTTTGCAGTTTTAAGGAACTCCAACTGTAAGCATCTATCTACTGGCAGATATTAAAGCTATTAAACACTCAAGAGAAAGCTTTTCTCAGCCCAGTGGCATCCATGTAGCTGCTCTACAGTAACACTGGTTGATGCTGCTGGCTGTATTGATCTGCCTCTTTAGCTGCAACCAGTCAGTCTGATCAGAACCCAGCCAGAGTGGAGCGAGCTGCTGGATTTAAGGTTTTTATTACAGTGGCTGCATCAAACACTGTATAACTCTGTGCTTTTCCCAGTCTGTTGCTGTTGGGACTGATTCACAATAACCAGATCAGGTGAGTCAGATCCAGCAGGGTTAACCAGAGTGACTGTAACATAATAACACAGAAGTTGTTTGGCTGAAAAATATTGATGAGTCTACATTAGTCTCTAATATGGCTCATGTGAAATACAGTTGTATCTATAAGATGTAGAAACAATCATGTACAAAATATACCTTTTTCCTAGATAAGCTGTTCTTCACTGTCAGTGCTCTGTCTATGGTATTAAACACCTGCTGTTGGTTCAGTTTGATATGTTTGATATTTTCCACCATATTTTATCCGAGTGTTTTGGTGGAGGTGAATTTGTGTTTCTACCAGAGGTTGTTTTTGACATCCATCCCCCACCTGACATGTCAGGTTCATTTCTCATGTCTCCTCTCTGCAGTGCAGTGTGACATCACATCAACAAAGTGAGAAGAAAGCAAAAATGAAGCCAGGTCTTCTTTATCTAATATTTTGCTTCTTGCAGAATTTTATTGCTTCTAACTCTCTGACACAAATCAGGTGTTTCTGCTAACATTTGTAAGCTGGGTGTGTGGTATTACAATCCAAAAATAAAATAAAATAAAAGAAACATCGGGAGCTGACACAAACTTAACTGTTCCTCCTCAGTCCTGATTGTGTCTGAATCACAATGGGAACAGAGACTTCAGTGCACCAAGTCCTCTGCAGGAGTGAGGAGGGTGTGTGAGAGGCTTTCATAACGTCCCCCGATGCACAGAGGAGTGTACCACAGCCACATGCCCCCCGCTCACCTGAGGGTTTGGAATTTACATGACAAGTCAATCATAGAAGGAATCATATTGCACAGTTGTTACTTTTCAAAGCCTGTTTTACTAACATTAAATTTAACTTTCTTCTTTTTTATTTTATGTAACATATTGGATGCAGAGCATCTACGGAGATCAAAATTCCAATCTTGACATGGACTCTCAGTAGGATTTCAATTTGAACTTTGATTGGGCCACTCATTGGAAACTGTTGATTTTTATGTTTTTTTCTGTGTTTCTGCTCTTGTAACTTGATCCTGGTTTTGCTGTGGCACATCACATATGCTTAGGGTGTGATGTAGACGGGAGTGGGAGGGGCACCTCCCGGTTGCCTGCTGTGTGTGATAGGTGTGTGTGAATACAAGCATCCTGTAACCATGTAACTGTGTGTCGACTGCGGCTTGGGGTGAAGTATGGGAGAGGCCTTACTGGAGGTGTGAGAACACAGAGCAGACACACAGACACTGCAGCACTGCTTCAGGAGAGCTTCATGTTAAGCTTTGAGCCAGCAGCAATCTATGGAATGAAAAACTGAGTAAATTTATACAGTGGCAGGAACTCCAGTGAAGAGACGGGTTACAGAGGATCCAGTGTATCACCAGAAACAGGACGTGATCTGTAAATCTTATTGTATTTGTGAAAACACAAAACAATGAGAATTTAAACACTATATGGACAAGAGTAGCGGCTTGATGGGGCTCAGAAATCACAGAGCTCTGAAAAGTCAAACCGACTCAGATTTGTTTCTGTCTTTACTACAGTTGGTGTAGTTTACCTCCTGGAATACAAACTGACATGACAACTGAGAGAGCAACTCAAAGATCATCCCGCCAAGGGATTCACTAACTTAGTTCAGTTCACTTCATTTTCAGTTTTTTGATAGTCATCTGTATATGTTCCAGTTTGATTCTAGTTATCAGGAGTATTACACCAGCTGACATGCTGCCAGTGGTTTATCAATCTAATCAGTTTGTCAGCAACTGACCAATCAGCAGTCTCAATTTGTCCTGAGATTACCTGGAGGATCTGAACCTCAGTGAAAGTGGTAACACTTTATTTGATAGGGCGCACATAAGACTGATATAACACCTGTCATAAACAGGAAGGAGTCTTTATGAATGTCTATGACTGTCATGAAGTGTCATTCAGTAAATAATGACACTTAATGCAACGTTGGCACTCTTAGTGGAATTTCAACGCAACTTCTAGAGCAACTTTGCATTAAAGTGTCATTATTTACCAAATGACACTTCATGACAACAATCATAGACATTCATAAAGTTTCTTTCATATTCATGACAGATGTTATGTCATGGTTATGACAGTGTCCTGTCTGTATTATACAAACCCTATCAAATAAAGTGTTACCGTCAAAGTTTATCGTTAAGAATGTGCTTCATCATAAAGATTTGTTGATAAATAATCTAGAAATAAAAGGTAAAATATTGTCAGTGAGGAACATCCAATTACAACCTGCTTTACCCAGAGCATGTAGAGGGCAGAATACAGTTTATTCCATTTACAAAACTTAAGCAGAGTCTGGAAAAAAAGTGGATAAATTCCTCATGTGGAGCTGAATCCAATGGGACGGTTGATATGACAACCACGTGTTTGTCTGTATGAAGGTAACAGCAAGCAAATCTCTCATTTTTTTCATCAAAAAAATGAAATAGATTATTTAACCATTGAGAAATGGTTAAATCAAACATTAATGTGTCACACTGGGTCCAAACAACAGACGAGTGCTGTGGCTACAAATGTTTATGATTTATTTGGAAAAAAAGTAACTTTTCAGGCATGTGGTACAAATATTCATACACAGCCTGACATACGTGATCAAAACATAGTTAAGATTTTCATAAGTTTGTTTATGATTAAAGATTATAAACAAACAGCAATTCCTCATTCTGAGTGGGGAATCATTAATACTTTGCTTTTTATTGTTGCTGCTGTGTTGATCAACACAATGAAAATGAGCTGTTTGTCTTATAAAGGTACATAAAAAAGCTGATATAAAAATGGTTCATTTTAATCAATGAAAACACTGAGCCCAACATTTAAAGTCATAATATTTCCCATGTTTAAGATTATCCACCAGATATTCTTAAAATAATTCCCTCCTCTTCTAGAAACTCTGTGCAGCCTATTTATGTGCTTTTCAGTTCTCACAGGAACAAGTCAGGCTGCGATAAGCCGATATCTATATTTAAATTCCTGCCTCCCGCTTCACCAGGACCGGCCCTTTTCCTCTCAGAAGTGGCCTAATAAGTCACTCATCCTCTGATTCCTATCTGCCTCTCAGACTGCAGCCCGGTCCAATCAACAGGGCGACGTGAGGAAGGGAGTAGGCGAGGCGCATTGGAGTCAGTCAGGTGGATACGGCTGAGCCTGTAGGGCTCACAGGAATCTGTATGCTGCATGTCAGAATGAAATTTTAATGATGGCGACTGGTTGGGCATGTGTGCTGAAACGTCTGTATTAGGAGCTTCAGTGCTTGGCAGACTGAGAGTCCTTGGAGAGACAGATGAGGAGCTCATCCAGTGGGGGAGAGCTTTGATCAGCTCCTCTCATTTCCATATCGCTATTCGCCAACTGCTCTTCCAGCTAAATGAAAAGCGACATGGATTATGAGTCAGTTGGCTCAAGCAGCAGAGCTGCTCGCTTCTCGGACAAGAATAAGAATGATGATGTGAAGTGTCTTATTTATTTTGATTTGACTTTATGAAACCTGTTTGTGCTTAAATTCCTGTAACTCCAAACACTTATTTGTTATGACTTGACCGCTGTTTAAACCTGATCTCTTTTATTCATCATTTACTTATCAAAGATGTTTATTTCTATACACTTAATTATTTTCTAAAACAAACAGAAAATGAAGTCTTTATCTTTTCCATCTACTAAACTGTTTGCTACTGAGTAGGGGTGGGAATTTATCATATCATTTATCATGTATCGTGATTAATTTCTTGTCATGATAAAAATTTGGATTTATTGCTATCACGATATATACCAATTAATGATGTTTAAAACCCCCAAAACTGTCCCTGTTGTTGGAATTATTAGTTTTACTAATTTTTTCCAGTTTGTTCAATGAGAGTATCAGTAAATCACAGTCCTTTATGTGACTGGTGTCCTAAATAAGTGTGTTACACACAGGTGTGTTTAATCAACAGCGACATTTGTGTTTGTGGAGCTCTGACTGCCGTCATGCAGTCAGAGCCGTACAATCACCTAAAACAGAAGAAAGAAATAGTTTTTGTCATTTTTATTGTTATATAATAGAACCACAAAATATCGCGACATAACTTTAAGTCCCAGCCATAGCCACTGAAAAAAAGACAGACTGATTTTTTAAATCTGACCTTCTAATATTTCTCAGTCATTTTGATACAGACATAAATAATCTTCAAGTTACTTTTGTACTTTTATTGATATTTATTTTACTCTAGTCATTATGCTTCTGCTTCAGCCATCTGGAAACTGACAAGCCAAACTTGAGCATTAATCAGAGAAGCAGCCAAGTCCTGGTAACACTGGGGGAGCTGCAGAGACCCACGGCTCAGGTGGAGAATCGGCTGAGATGGTGTGAGAGTTGAAGTGTAGGACGGCAGCCATCATGTGGAAGGACGAACTCTGTTTCACTATGGTTCACTTTGAGTTGCCTATAACATAATATCTTCAAAATACTCATTGAAGTTTTAGGTTTCAATGTGACAGAATGTGAATAAATTAAAGCTGTGAGAATGATTAAAGCACCAGACTGATGTTTAATATTCACAGCTGGTTTTTGGAAATATCCTGAGTTAAAAAAAGTATTTGTAGCAACATAGTGAAAAAACTGACTGAAAATATTTGACATCAGTATGTTTTTGTACCATCCTGCATTATTCCATTCAGACCAGTCAAAGCAAGCCTGAAGCCAAACCTGCTCTTAGAAATGATGTTAGTGTGTTTGGATAAATAACACACACCCACCCAGACCATAATGTTGAGGGGAACTGATTTTTCGTTGCGTTTGGAATCACATATCCCACATTTCCAGGAGTGAGCTTCTTCCCTGAACACACTCTTCTGTCTTCAGCGTATACAAACGCTTCGGCTCTCTGCTGTGTGCAGTAAACACCCAGCTGTACAGTGTGCATGTCTGCATCTTTACTGCAGCGAGCTCGGAATGTTTTGATGAATGAATCCCTTTTTTTTCCTTTCAATGCTATGCTAATCCCCTTCCCACTGCCTCGTTATTGTTTCGGTTCCATCTTTCCTTGTGCTGTGGCGTTGAGCTGATGCTCTGTTCCTTGGGGCTGCAGCATGCATTGTGTGCCCCTAGCATTGGAAGACTGGGGGTGGGGATTCCAAAAAGCAGCAGTGAGGGGGAAGAAGAAGAGCTGTGACAGTTGTACGACCCCCAGCTTTTTTTTTTCTTTTTTTTTTGCAGAATCTGCAGTAACAGAAATGTTTCCAAAAGCCTCTTTACTTCGGTGCAATTCATCCACTCCCCCACTCCCTTTCTCTACTTCATCCTGAATGTGACACCTTGAAGGATATTTCTCCTGCTGCCACGTCACACCATCTCTGTCCCTCCAAACTAAATTCCACAGCTCCACTTGGCCTACTTTTCTTGGCCATCTAATCCTGGAAGCTGCACTGTTTGCTTTTTGTCCTATAATGATGGCCACGATGATCACCAAATGAAGCATGTTGTCAAGTCACTGTGAGCTACTCACTTTGCAAATGAGGGGACTAAAGAGGCTTAGCTGCTTGTTTTTAAATCATAAATTCACCATGAAAATGAGTCAACAAACTCGACTTGAGATGACAAAGTGTTCTAATGAGTTCCCCCGACACTCAGTGTCTTGCAGATACTGTATTCACTTTGACTGCATGGATTCTGTGCCAGTCTTATCAATGTGTGTTTATGCATCCGTACAGATTAAACTGGTAAACAGCTAAAACATTGTCTGGGGTTTTTCATCTGTTTTAGGGTCATGTTGATGAGCTGAATCCAAAAATCACAGTGGTTTTGCTCAATCAGGTCAACTTTCTGAACTATGGAGCAACATGAGCACCAAAATTCATGACTTGTTCTCAAATCTGGATCAGTTTCCTGAGAAGGAGAGATTCCACCAGGACAGAAAAGAGACGGAGAATTTTACACAATGAAGACGTGATGTCTTGGTTAATGGAATCTGGGCTTCCAGAACCTCATCAGAACCACAGGCTGATCTCCTCCGTGCCATGCTGCATTGATGCAGTAATTATTGTAAAATACTGAGTGAATATTGAGTTTATTCTTTTCAGACGCCTGACATTTGTGCTTAAAGTATCTGTTTTGATTTGGTCTAAAGTGTTATTCTAATATTCTCAGACACTCAATTTTGGGTTTTCTTTACCACAATCACTGAAACAAACAGATAAAAGTTTGAAATATCTTCTTCTATGAGTGATGAATCTCTATAAAACCACAGTCTCACTTTCACCAGAGAAGACTGGCAAGAAGTATTGCTCATTTACACAATATTCAATTTTTTTTATTCAGACGTACTAGTTATATTCAAAAAGTCATTCTGGTCAGCAGTGACTGGCAGAAAATACGGTGAATAATCAGAGATTGCTCTCTTTCAGTTAAAGTATGATTCATTAAAGTTTTGAGCATCGGTGCAGTGCAGCAGAAGGTTCTGGGTTCAGGTTGTGACCGTTAGTGCTCCAGTATGTACATGTTATCCTGTGCATGTGTTGGTTCTCCACAGCTTCCTCCTACAGTCAAAAAGTATAACTTTTCAGTTAACTAGTCTCTCAAACTGGTCGGGGTCATGCACATGTTTGCTTGTCCTTCTTGTGTGTGTGTATGTGTGTATGGTGTGTCTCTGTGTGTGTGTTGCCTTGCCATGGAGTGGCAACCTGTCAAGGCTTCCTTCTTCTGCCCCACTGGCTTGATTAAAAGTTGCTGTTGGTGCAAATAACAGCTTCGTGCTGGACTTGACGGGTCGGTTTGCTGCTGCGTGTATTTAGCTCAAGCTGTTTTCAGTAATAAAAAATGCAGCAGGAGAAAATCAGTTGCAAAAAATGGAGGAGATTAAAGTCAATTCAGTTAATTTCCCTCCTGTGATCAAACATTCAGGAGGAGTGACTTTTACTCAGTTAGTGCTGGGCTTTGTTTTACCTTTACCTGTCTGCTAACTGGTTCAGTTATTATCTATGAAAAACTTGAAGTTATTGAGATTAAGGCACAACTTAGATAAAGAGCTGAGTCTGGACATCTGTGAGTACAAATGAGGAGAAAGGCCTCTTTCCTCTGAAACTTCGGTGAGAAATGAAACAATATTGTAGCTGGCATGGCTCCAGGCACGGTGAGGGAACAGACATCTCAGGGTGGCTGAAAGTTTATGAAAACAGCAGCGGACGTGGCAGTGATTTAACACCTGGGAGGGATTTTCACAGAGAAGGACCTACTTTATCCCTCTTGATTATGTGGTGCATCCCCCTTCACTCTCACTTACTCTAACTGGCACTGAGCTTTTCACAATCGGTTTTTACATGCAAACATAATCATGACTATTATTAAATGAACCAATGAATTGGTACATAAAGGGCTCATTAGCCCTTAGTTTTCAAGCTTTTAAATAAATGACAGTTATGGGTAACACTTTATTTGAAGGGGTGTGCATAAGACTGTCATGAACATAAAGAAGTCTTTATGAATGTTTATGACAGTTGTCATAAAGTATCATTTGGTAAATAATGACACTTTTAATGCAAAGTTGCTCTACAAGTTGCATTAAAAGTCCATTAAAAGTGCCAACTTTGCATGATTTTGTAAATAATGTCAATTTAAATCCCGGTTTGTGAATGAAGTAAGGCTGACAGGCAGTTCCAAATGCAAAGTAAGATTTCTGTGTTTGGACGCTGCTTCAAATAAACAAGGGCTTTGAATGTTTCAGAGTAAATGTTAGATAATATTATTAATTGCATATGACTTTAGATTTTATGTATTTTCATGTATTTAATCAAATATTAATCAAACACTGTCATTTTACCACAACTAAAAAGCAAATTCCTTGCGACTTTTCACTTCCATCCATCCATCCATCCATCCATCCATCCATCCATCCATCCATCCATCCATCCATCCATCCATCCATCCATCCTCTTCCGCTTATCCGGGGTCGGGTCGCGGGGGCAGCAGCCTAAGAAGGGAGGTCCAGACTCCCCTCTCCCCAGCCACTTCTTCCAGCTCCTCTGCCGGAACCCCAAGGCGACTTTTCACTTGTGAAGTGTAAATAAGATTCTTAAGAGCATTAGTCCACATTTTTGTGTTGCAGTTGGATGGAAGCTCAGCTTGTCTGGATGTTTTTAGAACAGAGGATTTACAGTGACGAACAGGAAGTCTCCATATGAAGGACAGGAAATGATGAAATGAATGAGACAATCAAGCTGCCATCCATAGATACAATGAGATGTTTTACACCAGCGTTAAATAAGGTGCTAGAATGACCTAGTCAAAATTCAGAGTTAAATATGAAATACCGAGCAATAAATGAAAATGTATTTTTTACAGTTCTTTTCCATGAACTGTTTCGTAAAGATGAATTGACAAGAATGAAAGTTTCTTCATAAAGCTGGTTGAAACCTGTTCCAAAAGAGCTTTTTATTTGCCGTTTTTATTCAGCTTTTTATTTGTAAGTAAATCTGGAACCCACATATCATTTTCTTTCCATTTCATAGTTATAGTTGCTTCATGTTGGATAATCCTAATTCCAAGAAAATACATTGTAGTTTAAAAAAAAAAAAGTTCCAGTGTACTGCACTTCTGACTATGTTGGTGAGAGACAAACTACGATATATGGCCATATTATATAACATAAGGTAACAAGACTCATTTATTACAAGCAAATGTTTAATTGTAAATGAGCAACATCTTAGAAACCCCAATAAGCAGTTTGTTTAGTATATTGTGATGTACAGGAAGTGAACGTTTGATCAAAAGAAATAAAAGCCATGTTGTCCAGGCTGGAAGATCAGTCTGTAGTTTCACAAACTGCAGGAGGAAATGAGTCGTGAGCGAATCCTTTCTGTTTGGGATTCTCACATGTGAAGCGCTCTGCTTTCTTTCACTTCCAGCTTTAGTCTCAGTCTCACCTGCAGTTTGTGTTGTGTTCTACTAAAAGGACTTCAGGAGAAAAGACTGCATGAGAAATTCTGAGGTGTGTGTGTACTGTCTCGTTATGCATGTTGGTGTGTGTGAGTTAACAAAGCATGCCTCATGCTTCCAAACATCTGACACTCAGGAGAAGTCCCGTGGCTTCTGCTGCAGCCTGCTGCTGTGCTGCATCTCCAGCACTCTGAGGAACTCCTCTTCATGTAGCATGATGAATAATGTACGTAATGAAAGGGGGCAGAGGGTGATGCACCTCCACAGCTCTGTTATGAATAATGAAGATTGTTTTTGTGCTGTCTGGCTGATTAGGTGAGAGGATGTCATTTATCTCGTCCCTTAAGGGAGAATAAACTCCCTCTGATTGGCCTGCATATGAAAATGATGCAGAATGGATTCTGTAATTGATCCCAGTATGACTGATGTGCAGTTGGTTGCTGTCGAAGCCCCTCCAGCCCCAGACGGATGGCGCTGTCGATGCGCGTTGCTCCATTCAGGTCTATTGACCTTTCTGCGAGGCATGTTAGCACCACTTGGTCTCGTCATTACAGCTATGATCTAGGTGCAGAGGGGTCAGCATCTGAGGGACCCTCGTCCATCAGAATGATACCAAACAAATAGGAAGGAAAGACGAGGGGAATTGGACAAGAGAAGAATAATGATCAGACAGGTGCAGATAACTAGAGAATGTTCTGCAGCTGTAAAACTCTCACTGCATGATAACCTGCAGCAATAAATACCAGTTTTGGTAAGATAAAACAAAATATAGCACACAAATGATCACTTATTGCTGGAATAAAACAGTTGTAATTATTCCTACTGTTTCATTCAGTATTTGTCTGCTCAGGTAGAGCAACTTGTAGCTTATAGTTCTAAACATTTTTAATCTTTTTTTTTTAGTTTTCAAAGTAATAATTTAATGGGAGTGAAGGATGGTGCTCCTTTAGCTTTCACACCATAACTGCCAACGGTTTCTGTAATTGGGATAATTTCTAAAGTTGTCTTCTATGTAAGGAAGGAAAAAGTGTGGTAGTCTTGTTTCAGCTGAATGCAGTGTGCAGCAAGCTGACCTGCAGTGTGCAGCAAGCTGACCTGCAGTACACTCAACAATCTTTTTGTGTCTCCGTTGGGAGAAATTCTTCCTGGATCGAGGAAAGCTGCTACAACATCATCAGACTATAAGAAATGTTAAAATAAATAAATAGAATAAATAAATGAAAAAAAAAATTAAAACAATTATAAACAAAATATAAGGGAAGACCATTTACCATCTTCCCTCACAATCTGCTGAGTCACAGTCAGTCTTATTCATTAATCCCAAACATCTATCCTAAATAATTCATCAATAGGTGATCAAAGGCTTCCTGGATTCCAGATAATCTGGTTGATTTGGGTCATTAATAATGTTGACTGAACAGAGCATAACTGAGTTTTTATATCCTTATGTTTGCAAAGTGGAAACTTAAACCATCTTCTTGATTTCACATAAATTCAGTTTGTTCTCCATGCGGCTGTAAAGCCTCCAGTCACCCTGTTACTCCATGGAATCTACTGAGTTTCCATACATAGAAAACTTTGTAACTAATTACACTAACAAACTCAACCTGATTGTTTGTTGGATTAATGAGAATTGATGTGATTGATTTGGAATCTGTCTGACTGAGCTGACTGCATATTCCTGATTAGAAATAAGATTTTATGTTTGTTTTTTTAATAAAATGCTTTGGAACAATATTTGCTACACTGAACTGATCTGAACTCATGTTAAAAAGGCCATTCAGTCTGACCCAATGAGGAAAAGTAATGACCCTAAAAAACCTGATGATTGATAATGAGTTTTTGTTTCACATCACTGAAGTAATATTCTTCCTCTCTGCTTTTTATATATTTTTTTATTTTTTTGCATCTTAGTGCTGTCAATCATTCCATGTACCTGCTGCTCACATCCTCTTAATAAAATATATGAACCAAAAAAGTGGACTCTGGTCTGCCTACAACCCTCGGTCCGGGTTAGAGTGAACTTTGATGCGGTTCAAGTGCAGAAGTTGACCGGGTTCTGCTCCAGAAGCAGGAAGTGGACTGCAGGTCAGAACATGCTGGGTAAATACAGCCAAAACAGGTGCGTGAGTCTGGCTGAAATCAGCTGAAAATGGAAAAAATGTTGCAGTTTTGGACTCCAGTTGAACCAAGTCATCAGGTGTGAAAACAGCCTCAGGAGCTGCGAGGAGTTTGAGGGATTCCTGAACGAGGAGCAGCAGGCTGGTGGTCGGTTTGGAGGCAGTCAGGAACAGGGAAACGGGGGGTTCTCTCTGCCTCCACCTTTCTATGCTGATGAGCCTTCAGGAGCTGCAGCTGTGGGTGGTTGAGCCTGTCAGCTGTCACTGACACACACACTGACACACTCTCAGTTCCTCGGTCGGATTGGCACACATATAAAACCTCATGCTGTCTCTCAGGTTCTATTTAAGTGACTCCTTCCTTCATTCTGCAGGTCAGACAGTGAGACTGACCTGTCTGGGTCTGGATAGACAAACTGAAATCTGCAGCGTAAAAAAACTCTTAACCAGTTAATCCATGACGTACCTGACATGTGGGCGGGGTTACTCCCTCACCGCCACGTTGGATTGGATAATTTCATTTTTAATTTGGTTGATCTGAAACATTTAAGAGTAGGATTATTTTCTATGTCAATGAAAAGCAAAATGTTAGCAGCAGGAGAAGGAGAGCAATTAGCTGTTGACTGAATCATCTCAGCCTATGACTCCCTCCATTTGATTAATCAAAAATATATTCTGAAAAATCCAGAAGAAATCTGTTTAGGAGTAAATGTAAGGATTTGGTTTTTGTGCGTGTTCATTTAGTTTCTGTGTTGTCTTGTCCCTGATTGCTCCCAGCTGTGTTTTGTGTTTCCTGATTCCCCTCTTGTGTATTTAATCCCACCTGTGTCTGTGTTTCCCTACTGGATCCTTGTCTTAGCTATCGTACATTGTGTCGTTGTTTTGTAAACTTTGCCATTTGCTAACTGTTTGACCTCCTCAACTTTTGCTCACCTGTGCTGCCTGGACTTTCGTACTCGCTTGAAATATTCATTAAATCATTGAACTAGTTGCTGCCTCACCTCTCTGCTTTTGGGTCCGAACCTCAACAACCACAAATCATGACAAATGTCTTTTTAAAATATCTTTCATTAATTTCATATCTGAACTGATTGACAGCTATAGGGTCAGTTTTAATGTATGCATGACTGGACTGACTTTGATTTCTATAAAGTGCCTTGAAATGACATATTGTGAAAAGGTTCTATGCACAGAAATATCTCTTTATGATTAATGAAGTAAATCATTTTAATCAGTCTTGTAACAAAAATATTTAGTGTTCAGTAAGACTGATTAATCTTTGAATATTATACAGAATATCTTGTTCTTTAATATAAAGGGGAATGGCTGATTGAGCACATCAGGAATTATTAATATTATTATTATTTATTTATTTTTAAGTATCTCTGCCTTCTGAGGAAAAGAGGACAATTCTACAAACTGTTCTGTATCTGCAGTTTTATTGTCTTAATATTCTAAGAAGCTTCTGCTTTTGACATTGGCCTTATAACAAATAATTCTTTGGATGATTTGATGCCCTCTCTCTTTGTTCCTTGTCTTTTGAATGATGATCATTAGAGCCTTATTATTCATGCAGGCATCTGTTTTGTTTTTATCTTCCAATAGCGTCGTTAACAGTCTTTGTTCAGATCCACATTATATCATGATAATGACTGGAAAAGCATTAGCAGGATCCTAATATTTATGATTATTTTGAAATGCTAAGTTTTGGTAAACTGTCAACTTCATCCTGTCAATGCAAAATTACAGTGAAGTCTCTCATCCAGAAGAGTTTACCTGTGTCTGAATGGTTAGTTCCTTTAAAAAAGCTCTCAGTATTTTCTCTGAAGTGATTATGTCTAATTTTATCTCAAAAGCATGCATGTTTATACTAAAGAGTGCACTTACTTATGTTACCCGCAGGACATTGCTATGGCAACAAGTTTTTAAGAAGCAGAAGAATATTTTATTGATGCTTATCTGCGGCAGCCTCTGCTGACGGAGCAGGTTTTTTTTTCTTTTTTTCTCAGCAGAAAATAAGGTACAAAACCCATAAAAGTATCACACTGGATTTTAACGTTGTAGTTTTATCAGTAACTTTCATTTGACTTTTAAAGTCGGTACGCTGTGTGACTGCCAGCTTTTTGTTTGAATAAGTCAGAGAGACGTTACTGAAAATGAACTCTTGAAATGGGACAAATGGCTGATGGGTCACAATATTAAGAAAATACAACAAAGACTCGAGGAGCATGAATACTTTCATTGCTAATGTAAAAAGATGTAGTTCCCACCAGGCTCTACAACAGTTTATTCTACCCTCATATTTATAGCATGCCACTGAAAAGCTCAGATGTCTGTCAGTCTGCAGTTCATGGAAGTGAGTCTGTATTCTGTAAATATGCCACAGCTGAACGGTGTGAATGAGGAAAAACCATAATCCTACCCGAACAGCTGACCTTAACTGATATCAGATTTCTCTGACTGATGACTGAATCTGATGTGAACTCAGATAAACTGAATAAAGATGAGCTTTAATAAGTTGCCAGTTTAAGGTTCCACTCTATGAAGCCTCCAGTTTATTTCAGGTTTTTAAAAACGCTTGTTGTCTCTTTGCAGTGGATTTTTCAGAATATATTTTTGATTAATCAGATGGAGGGAGTCGTCAGCTGAGATGATTCAGTCAACAGCTAATTGCTCTCCTTCTCCTGCTGCTAACATTTTGCTTTTCTTTGACATAGAACATAATCCTACATCAGTTGATTTGTTTCTTCCTGTTCATTCTGCTCTGTCTTCTCAAACCTCCAGTTATGACTGCTTGTACTGAGCCAGGTTCCGATAACTAAGATCTATTTTAATGTATGTTTGGTTAAATGGAAATTAATCTTAATACTATATTTATACGATTTATACGATTTATACGATATTTATTCTGAAATTGTGAATTTATTAATTTGTTAAACTGGGTCAGTTTAACAAATGTTCAGAACAGTTTTTTGTTTAAATTTTTCTATCCACTGTATCTTACATTTGCTTCTGTTCCATAGATTTCTCTTTGACGTTATCTTTGTGTGACGAAAAATGAAACCAATCAGAGAAGCACCACTGAGTCGTTTCCCTCCCATTACATATTTTAGTTTTTTAATCTGCTGTCTGACCTGCTGACCCTGATTTTGACTCATTTGTTTCCTAAGGACTGTAACTGAAGAGAGAAAATGTGTTTGTGTTGCAGGACTAACAGAAGGAGACCTTTAAGCCAACCTGCAGGGCACAGCCTCCTGCCCCTCCCCCCACACACCCATTCCCACCACCAGGCAGTGTTGAAGTGCTGAGGTTGTACCAAACATTTCCCGACACAGTGACTGCAACCAGGAGGTCACCTGATGGCCTCCCCGGTCACCTGCTCAGAGCTCAGTGTGCCCTCCGCCTGTTGCTGTGATGAAGACCGCCAGCCGTGCCCAGTCCCGGAGCAGTCCTCCTCTGGTCCAGATGAGGCACTATGCACCGGGGGTTTACCCCTTCCTGTTCCCCTCCGTCATCAGCTCCCTGCCTCAGCTGCCACCAGTATTGCCTCACAGGCTGCAGATCCAGCAGCCGTCCAGCAGCACACCTTCACCAGTTGGTGAGTTCAGCTTTCATTCCAGTGAATGCTCCTGTGAAGACGTGGCTTTCAGCTTCTGGAGAAGTTGTGCAGTAATAATGCAGTGGCTTTCAGAAGTATTCATACTCCTTGAACTTTCCCATAATTTGTCACATTATAACCACAAACATAAATAGCAAACTGCAAAAGGATTCAACCAGTGGTGGAGAAAGTACTCACAAAATTTACTTAAGTAAAAGTACAAATACACAGACAAAAATGTACTCAAGTAAAAGTA
>NW_015117348.1:0-13388 GCF_001443285.1 Poecilia latipinna
TGACCGATCGATCGGCACACCTCTACCTAAAATCTTATAGACCCTGCAGCAAAACAACTAATATAACAGTAGTTTGTAGGACACAAATAGAACAAAAACAATTTCAAAATTTTATTACAAACAAACTCACAAGTAATTTCACCAAAAAATCTGAAAATTAAACATTACAATATTATTCATCCAAAATTAGTGAGATGTCCTGCTTGAAGGTCCAAAAGACCCAGTTGGGTTTTCACCAAGAATTTTGCTGGGACTCAGTTTAATCGTCCTCACTTTCAATAAGCAGCAGGTTTCCAGTATCAAAGAAAGCAAAACAGCTCCAGAGCTTCACTAAGCATGTGTGAGATCTAAACCCACACACACAAATTGTTTTAATTATTGTAAAATTCCACCAAAGCATCATTTTGGACGAACTATTGAAGCCACACTAATGTGCTTTGAGCAAATAAAAATCATGACAAATTATAAACACAAAAACAAAGACATGAGAAATAATCCCATTTTCAGGACAGTTTTTGAAGCAAGTTTCCTGCTTCAAAAATATTTTACTTTTTGAAGCAGCAGGGTTACAATCAGTTGATCTGAAAAAAGAAAACTGTCATCAGAACTGTGAAGACGTTCTGTTGACTGAGGAATTTGGTTTTACATTTTTGTTTTAATTTTGGTCCATTTCTCACATCACTACCAATGTAGTGCATTTCTTTTAATTACTACAAACTGCCAAATCCACCTATAGAAGTGTCACTTGCTAAAAATGCATATTCCATTCCTCAAAAGTAAGTGTTTTTGTCAGTGATAGTGTCTACTATACTTTAGTATACACCAACTAGTAGACGACTTTCTGTTGTTGGAGTTGACACCTGAAGTGTACAAACTTCTTTATATAGCAATACAAAAATTTAATAAAAACTGTCTTTAAAATATACTGTACTTCTCTCATTATGCTGTCATTTAGCAAATAGAAAAAAAAAAGGTAATCCTAACTGACCTAAAACCGGAAAAAATATTCAAATTTCATATCAGACAGTATGAAAAAAATGCATTTGTGTCTCTTCTTGTTGCTGTAGTGATTAAAATGTTGAGCAGTCCGGTGTGATGGGCCAGATATATTGTAGCCATCCCTGAAAATTATTTTCTGCAGTCAACTGTGAAATTTCTTGAGGAGGTTGTAATTCGCGGTGATAATTGTGGTAGCAGCTGTGAGAGTGGCCTTGGCTTGCTGTTGCAGTGGTCTGAGCACTTTGTCAGATGGTCTTGTACAATTGGACTCTGTAGGTCTGAGGATCTACAGCTGCCTTCTGGCAGCAGATAAATTGCAACATTCTTTTGTTGTCTAGTTATGTTTGTTTCCAAAATGTCTTCTTTACATGCTGTAATGTTCACTGTCGGTGGCACAGAACTTGTATGACCTGTGTGGTTTACACGGGTGGACATACTGGGTGATCAGGCTACTGTTTTTTGAGGCAGCGTGTCGGTGCTTTCTCATTTTGTCTTCAGGTTTTCATTTGAATTTCTTTGTAATTTGTTCTTTAACCACTGCAAAAGTGTGGGCAAATTACAAGGTTTTGATTTCACAGTTTTATTGATTTGACTTGTCATAAATGATTAAAAGATTAATTGATTTTAATATGGAAGTGGACAGTTAACAATTAAGACAAAATAAACAAAATATCTCTGTTCTTGATGATGACAGGTGGCGATTTTTCTTATTTATTTTACCAAACTGTGTCTTTTTTGTTTTTTTCTGTGGAACCTTGCAACATAAAAACAGGTGAGGTAGAGCTGTAAATAAATGTATTTAAGCATCGTTAACAGAAGTAGTGAGCTAGATAAGACTCATAAATAACAATAGCAATCACAAAGTCAGCAAAAATGTCATTTTATGTCATCTTGTTCAGTGTCTTTCCGTTCTGGTTTCCTAACAAATCAAGATAAGCAACGGAAGTTATTTATATGGTAATACACTAAGACACACAGCACATGGAGTCTGGATTCAGCAGAATATAAATGAAACTTGCTTTGAGAATTAGACTATGTCCATATTTATACATGTTCATTATTATTTTTCAGACCTATTTACATTGCAGATTTTATTTTTTTTTGTCATCCTATGCTTCCAGGTTTCAAAAGTACATCGTATACCTGTAACGTTAAAGTATTTTATGAAATTGCGCCCCTTCTCCTCACTGCATTCAGTCAGTCACTAGTTTACGACTTTACATGTTGTCTTACAGACAGTGAGATATGAGCTCCATTCACCCCTCAACAAGCTGCAGTAACGGCTACAGAGAACCTTGGTAGCGGTAATAGTGTGTATGCATACTTGCTTCATATTTTCTCAGCATTGAACAGTCTATAAAACTGAAATCCACATAGACAAGGGAGCCATTATAGACAGTAATACATGTCACTTTACCATCAGCTGGAGTAAAATACTGAAAATGAAATCCAGCTCTGCAAAGTTTTACTCACCAATATAATCTAAAATAACTCCTAAATTTCTCACATAGGTATAGAAATTATATTCTATCAAACTTCCTCTTAAAAAAGAGGAACAATACAACACATTTCTTGTGCAATCTCTACATAAATGTTGTTACAACAGAAGGAGATCGGTGGAACAATAGTGTCCCATGAGCCCAGCGTAATACAGTCAAGTATATTCAGCCTCCGAGTCAAGAGCCTAGAAATACAGGTTGTCTCTCTTAGCAGATACTGATCACATTTCGCCATCTATCTTTCACCTTCTCATGGGAGCTGAGTCTATTTTCCTTATCAGACAGACAATAAGTCAAAAGACCTGAAAGAAATGAATAAATGGAAAAAGACATGCATAAAAGATGAGGACATTGTTGCAATGGATTTGAGCAAGTGCTTTGCAGACATAGACTAAATGGACTTCCTGAATAAACAGGGCGAAAATAGTGGAGACATAGTTTGACCAGATAAGAGATGACGTTGAGAGATGTGGATTTGAGGAGAGAGGAAAAGATAAAGATGGAAAAAAAATAGATGTAGAGAAAAGTTAAGAAGGAAAAAAAAGAATCATGAAAAAATAGAGCAACAATGATAATGTGTTTCAGAACTAACAACTTTTTGTAAAACAATTCTGTTTCCTCACCTTGTCGCTACATTCACCTAGTTAATTTACATGGTGGTGGTGGTGGGGGAGAGGGGTCATTTTGTATCTTTCAGGCACACTGTGCTATTTAAATGCGCAATTAAATAACTGTGTTACCTTTCATTGATATGAAAATGCTGCATGAGTCACTTAACCTAAATTTACTTATAAACATAGCTCTACCTCAACCTGTTACCCTGACTGACACTCTTCCTTCACCACTTCATCACAACAGTGCTTCATGCCATTCACCGATGCCAATTGCAACCGTTCTTAGGAGGCTCGTAGTTTCACCAGGTGCTCAATAGTTGCTGCTGCCACTAGTCTGGGAACTGAAGTTTCACACCAGAGCTTTGTAGAAAGAGGCGGGGATTTGTAAGAGCATGGAATTCAAGGGTTCCTCAGACATGCATAGAAGAATCAAATTCCTTCCATGCATTAATATTTTAATTAGTAAATAACATTATAATATGACGTAAGGCTCAAGAAAGTTTATTTTACCTGCCCCTTTAAGTGATTTGATTGTACAGATTGACCATGCAGAGGCTTGATCAGATAAGTGAAGTTTAGGACAGCTTTTCAAAAAGTGATTAAACACAGATAAGTGAGTTGGCAATGTTTGTTGTTTTTATAATAGGCTAACAACAATTTGTTTGATGTTCTGAAACATTTTGTGGGACAAAAAAATTAAAAAAAAGACTAAACTCAAAAAAATATATAATGGAGTACTGTAGTTTTTTTATTTGGACTTTCCACCAGTTTGTATTGAAAGGATACATTAGAGGATGTTCAGTAGTTGACACCACTCCTTAACAGACAAGAGAAAATGTAGGGAAAAGAGTCAGTCACTGTGGAATGATGTGTGTATTTTTATTTTTTTTTTTCTGTTTACCTTCCTGGCTACTTTTGTAATTAAATGTCACCAGTAAGTAATGATGCTCTCCAGACTGTAAGTGCATTGGCTCTAAAAGGAAATGTCGATGTTTGCTAATGGAATGCAGACAGAGGCAATGCTATGATTGATCAGTTGAGCAGCATGACTTAAGGAAACAGGTTGAGCTGATTGCTCAGTGAAATGAGAGTTTTGTCATATTATTAGCTCTATGTTGAATTTTTCCCTCTATTACTGATCTCAGATTAACGCATTTTCAAGTTGCTTTTTGATATTTAGTGAAATTGACCTCAAATGGTTACCTTTAATGTTGCTGGTAAAATGTCAAGTGACTTGTCTTGGTTTTTAATGCTTTGCTGCCAGTCCCCACTCTGACAGCAGCTTGTGATATCTCACAGCTCGTCATAAGAACATGGAGGGCTTTTTTTCTGCAGGGGTTGTCCAATTCCTCAGGTCCAATTATTTCTGCAGTGTTAGTTAGTGATTTGTTTATTTTAGAGAGCAAAGATAATATCATTACTCAGTCTCCGAAATCTTGTTAGCACTCTTTATCTTCTCCTTAATCACTCAACCTCAAAGCACTAATGAAATATTCTGACTGCTCTGCTGCACTGACATGTTGCTTTTGTTGAGAAGTGATTCAATCTATTAGGGAAAAGATAATCACTACCTGTCATGGTTGTAGGTAATTATCTGACCCACATGTACAAATACTCTCAGGAGGCAAAGTAAGCCTTAAAAGGTTTATTTTACAATTATTTGATTAATGACTTGTTGCTGCTCCAGTGGGGTTGCTGGAGACCTGGGAGCAGAGACACTGTGTGGATAAGGCGATAGGTAAATGGCCTGTACTAGCATAGCGCTTTATCTAGTCCAGAGGACCCCAAAGCGCTTTAAACCACATTCAGTCATTCACATGCACACTGATGCTGATGGTGGTAAGCAACATTGTAGCTGCATTTCCCCTGGGGAAGATTTTACAGCAGTGAGGCTGCCATACACCGGCTCCGCAGGGTCCTCTGACTAACACCAGCAGGCAAGGTGGGTGAAGTGTCTCGCCCAAGGACAGAGCGACAGAGCCACTGTCGGCCCTCCTGAGCAAAACGGAAGAGTGAATGTGAATAAGTGGAGGGGATAAAAGGAAGGAGCTTACTGAAGGGTGAAGCACACCAGGGAGGAGTGAGTGGAACCCAGGCTTGTTGGTGTGTGTGGTGGTTTTAGCCAGAGGTTTGATGGAGACTTGGAGCTGGATGATAAGGAGAGTGCAGGAGCTGGAAATGAGGAGCTGACGCTGAGGGCTTCAGCAGGTGGAACAGAGTGAGCGTCGGAGAGCAGACAAGTTGGCTCGAAGGAGGATGATGATGAGGAAGGTGCACAAAGATTGCTGGAAGGGAAAGAGATCCAGAGCTTTTATTGGTAAAGAAGTGCACCTTTTACGAGGATATCTATAGAGAGCTGAGATAGTGAGACACCACGGAAGCTACCACAAAGATTATTGCTGCTGAGCTTCGTCCGCCGAACAAGAAACGGCGGCTTCTAGATCTCCACTGCGTCCTCTAGCCAGGCCAGCTAGTGGAAACATGGAGCTCCGCAACTGAGAAAATCCACCAATCAACACAGCAACCCAAAATTCCTGACATTATCTGTAATATGCTGAGAGTGATTGCAATTGAGAGTCTGCAAACTGTGGCTCCCAACTTGCCTGTGATTCTTTAGGCCCTTTACACTGGCCTCATGATATTATTAGTCAATAATAATAATAATAATAATAATAATAATAGTAATAATGATATCAGTAATATAAAACAGAACAGTGTTTAATCATTTGGAGGTGTTAAAGGTTTCAAAATGTGCAAAAGGTCAGGCTCTTCTCTGTGGAACATTAAACTCAAAGTCTGTTTTTTTCTTAGTGTTCATCAAAGTACATTGCAGAGATAAAAAATTTTTGTATACACATACCATCTAGTACACATAAATATTTGATTGTGTCATATTGGGGGATAAAATCATTTGAAGTGGAATATGCTGCATTGGGTCAGTAATATTGGTAATTTCCTTGAAGTGACTTTTTTAGAGTATAGCTCAAATCTGCCATCTTGCACATATTTAGAAAGCTATTGGGTCATTGTTTGATAGCACAACGCTCACCTACCCAACACAAAACAATTACCCTAATGTTTATTATGTCCAACACTAATTAGCTTCAATATGGCTTGCTAAGTTCCGATGTGTAACACATCATTAATACTGCTTACTAATTTATAACACAGATTATCTTGATTAGAACATCATCACATATCGGACCTTTGGAATATCTGCATGTGTGTTTGTATGTCTAATTTGTCTGAGAAAGTATGGAATTATCACCGGACAGGATATGTATTGACAAGACCCCGGCGTATAAAGGCAAAGCCAACAATAAATAGAAATGGAAGAAGAAGGGTAAAAGACATCAGAGCCTCTGTGAAGATTCAGATAAAAAAAAAAAAAAAAAAACTTCCATCTCAAAAGTTTTCATTTGGTAAAACAAAAGACAAGGTTTCTCATTTGTGTTTGTATAAATGAGCAGCTGAAGTCGTAACTTACCTTTATTAAAGACCCTCTATAAAAGGCATATAAAAGGTGATTTTGATTTATGCTTCATCTATGAGCTCACTACACAGCCTGTGAAGCAGATGAATGAGTAAAGCATAAAATCATAAATGATGAATGTTCTACTGTCCAAGGCAAACTCCACCACCTTCTGCGAACCATTTGTTCTTGGGTGGTTCACAGAAGGTGGTAGTCAAATTTCCATAATTTGATATAAACGTATACTTTCGCTGATTGTAAATGTATGTTGGCGTACAACAAACTGACGGAAACTGACTAACAGGGACAAGTCGTACAGAGAAAGCGAGAGAAGAGAAAGTAAAAGTAACAACACAGTGGGAAACATCTGTTTAATTCACTCTCTGCCTGCTGTCAACCTTTGTAAATTGAATGTCAGCATTGATGATGCTTTCCAGATTGTAAGTAGCTCAACTCCAAAAGGTGTGTTGGTAATGGAGTGGTAACGATCGATCAGCAGAGAGGAGAGAGCTGTCACTACAAGTGCAGCGGCAGATCTCAACTCTCAGCCAGAGAAAATGAAGCTTTTCCACCTCCAGTCAAAGTCTGGAGTTACATCACTTTTTTCAAGATGACAAAAAAAAAAGAATGATGCCCAATAATTAAATCTGAATCAAAATATCTGTGGTGCTTTAAAGTGTAAACTCGTAAAAATATGATGAAAGAAAAAACAAAAGATCAAGGGATGTCTAGGAAAAACTTTATACAACAGTTAGTCTTCTTATCTGCTTATTAATATAAATGTGCAGAGGCCCACTTGGGGAACTGATCCCCAGCAGGGGCTTCATGTTACTGCCTTAGTGCCCATTTCTTCCCCACTAAAATATCTTCACCTTCCTGAAATAATGACCTAAGCCATTTCTTCCCCTCTGACATATCATCACCTTCCTAAAATAATGGCCTAAGTCGTTTGTTTTTCCAAAAGTGATTTTGACAAAAAAACACACAAAAAAAAGAATAAAAAAATCATCAACCCGTTTTTGAAAAAAAAAAAAAAAGAAAAAAAAATGACTTAAGCCATTATTTTAGGAAGGCGGCGATATGCAACATGACACAAAAAATTGGATCTCGAGTTTGGGATATTGGATCTTGCTTGCATAGGAGAGACCGACTGTGCCTCCCCCTCACTTTGTCCCGATGTATACTACATGCCAATTTGAAAGCTCTATTCCACTCACATTTCTGGAAACATATGTACATGCACAAGGACTGAGGACAGGGGGTAGTGTGGTGTGGGTCTGTGCTGCGACTGCCTTACATCTCTGCTGCCTCGGTGGGGCATATTGTTAGTACAATATTGAAATGTCTAGTAGGTAGTATGGCGGTGTACCAGTAGGGAAGGGCGCTCCTCTTATGTCATGAGTCTCACAGCTCTGCAGATAATGCTTGAGTTTCTGATTCCATGTGATAGGATAAGGCTTAACTTGCCAGTGAATGAAGTCACTGCAGATATGTTTTGATTATATATTATGTGAGCTACATTGTGTCAGAGGCAGCACTTCTCTCAGAACATTAACTGGGTCTTTTGGAAAATGGTGCGTGATTAATGATTTTCACTCGAACGGCACAGCTTTATTAACTGTGGAATGGATGTTTTATTTTGCAAGGCCAAAAGGACATTTCAGTTCTTTCTTCAGACATGGAGGGAAAATGAAATGATGGTCACTTAGCATTTCAAGGGAAAGACAACTTAGGCTTGACTTTGTATCTTATGAAAAGATGGGCTGAATGTTCTGAATGCAGTTTTTCTTCAGATTATTTGAAAATGATCAGTGATTTTATTTTTTTTCTCAAGGCCTTGGCTTTTTGCTGACATCTGGGAAATTGATTTTTTTTTCCCCCATCAAGGTATCATTTATCTGTAAATAATCAACAAATTTCAGACCCAGCCGTGTTGTTCACTGCTACGTCTAATTGGAAATTTCTATGCGATTAGTGGTCATGTATCGTGGGCATACACTATTTTACTTTCAGTCTAAAGTTAGTTCTGATTATGCTCTGTTATGTTACATTTTCAGTAATACCTGTCTGTTACATCTTCATCTTAATTTATTTCAGTCAAATTTGAATAAGAGTGTATATGATTTACTGGAGAAAAAGAAGAAATGATCATGTACCAAAGCACTGGTTAAATAATAATCAGATGTTGGTCATCATATGAATTAAACAACTCTCAAAATATTTACTCTGTTTCATATTGATAACAATTGGAAGAGAAATTAAGCAAAATGTTTTATTTGTCTATTCAACAAAATGTTTTCATAGATTTAGCTCAGTTTCTGAATGTGTTGTGCAAAAATCTGACTGTAGTGAAATCTTCTTTCGTCTGTATGTGAGCAGATGGAACTGTCGACTCCAAACTGGTAAAAATTCTGAC
Source organism: Poecilia latipinna (assembly GCF_001443285.1). Classification (NCBI taxonomy): domain Eukaryota; kingdom Metazoa; phylum Chordata; class Actinopteri; order Cyprinodontiformes; family Poeciliidae; genus Poecilia; species Poecilia latipinna. The sequence goes on from NW_015117348.1 coordinate 9,001, forward strand.
CTTCAGCAAACACTAAGGATTCCTCCTACTGTCCTTTGCTGAACAAGTATCCACTTTCTTCATCTACTTCATCGTGAATGCTATTTTTTTTTTTACTAATTGTAACGGCTAAAACCCTCAGATAGACCTGAGTCGAAGAGCAGGCACTCATTTTTCAAAACAGCAGTCAGCCATTGATTAAAACAGGAAGTTACTATGGCAACAATAATTTAGGGCTTCCTCTTTTCCACAGTTCATGTTCACTTGTATGTAGCTGAGGCCCACATTACTGACAAACACATTTTTTTCTCTCCCATTTAGGATATGTCTAAGCTTTTACCAGCTGAAAAGTGAAATATATGTTTACATAGAATTTTCCGTTAGAGTTCGGAGAACCCAGAATGTCCATCACAAATCTACATTAGTTTTGATTTAGGTGTTTTATCATTCAAATTGCAAATTACAAGGAAGGGAGAGAGTCAGACACAGTTGAAGCCTGAGAAAGAAAAAGATTACATTGACAGTTGGTACAATATTTACAAAAAACAAGCATCTGGTTGTATTTCACATGTTGGTTTTCATATCGCTAGCACACTAAATGATTATGGCAAGACACTATTAAATAAGGAGTGGATAATAAATGTGCAAATCTAAATAATAAAAGTCATCCACAGCAAATTGTGATCAAGATTATGTGGTTGTTTGTCCTGTGTGTCTCTGTGTTGCCCTGTGATGGACTTGCGACTTGTCCAGGGTGTATCTTGCCTTTTGTTCAATGATTGCCCAAATAGACACCAGTAAGGTTGCAGGGGGTGCAGACAGTGGGTGGGTGGCTGGGTGGATGGATGGGTGCATGGATGGATCTTTTTCATGTCCATCATGTCTGTGGTTTATCAGATCATCTTTGGCTGTTTGAGATTTAGTTCAGTGGTGTGTTTGATATAATGCGTTCATCTAAAAGACAAATATATTTCAGGCTCTGGCCTTATGGTACACACTAAAGTGGATGAGCATGAGTGACCCTGCCTCTCATCCACCGACGGCTTGAGACTAGTTTCAACTCCTGCTCCTGGATGGATAGATAAATAAGCCTCTTATTTATATCTGAAAGCAAATATTGTAGGTCGTCCACTGTTTAACCTTTCCTCTTGTCTCCACTGTGCATGGTTTGACAAAAACACATTTGTCACAAATAACATGAAGGAGGGTTTATCAGAAGGCCTGGTTTTAACAATTCCGATAGCTTCTGACCTCCAAACTACAAACGCAAACTCAGACAGTACTTCATAGCTGGCAGAGTTAAATAATAAAGATAATAGTTTGTCTCATGTTGGAGCAACAAAGACATGCAGGCTGAGTTCATATGGTGTCCTCTACTGTTTGCCTTGTTGCCTCAAAGGCAGCAGACACAGTTGGATGATAAATGGAAACTTAAAACAAGAAAAGGACACAAAGTGGAATTCTTTCATTTAGACCACACAGGCTTAGTAAGACTGACACTGAAAGATGAAAATGTTTTTCAATAGCGAGGGTTTGCATTGAAGCATTTATGTAAACAAATGTGTTCTTTGATTTTTGAAGCAGTTCATTGTAGTGCGCTAAAATGCTGTGCACTTTGTGGCTATTAGTGTTTCCTCTGTAACACATTCAATGTCATTTTGTTGAGATAAACACACCATCTAATTCTCTGCTTTTTGTCTCTCAGTTACGGTGATATCTTCTCTGACTAGAATCTTATTTCAATTTTTGTATTGGTTCGAGCAATTTGAAGCAACACATACCTTCACAGTAGCCTATGGCTTCATTGTAAAGCAGGACAAGTGAGATCTATTTAAAGGAAGATGTGCTCATGTACCTCTTCCTTTAAGTAGGAAGAGGTACATTTAATGTAAAAAAAAAAAAAAAAAACAGAGGGACCAAACAAACATTGTAATTTAAGGAGGTGCATGCAGGTTCACAGTTCATATCAAACAAAGGGTTTAATTATTAGTTGTTGGATCAGACTGCTCTGAACACCTATTCAGTAAACTGGTCCAGCCTTTTGTTTGCCTTTATAGTAATTGTTGTGATGAATAAGTGACAGTTTGATAACTTTAGTAAGGATTGATATCAGTAAGACCTGCTAGCGATGATTGTTTAAAATTTTTTGACACATTAGATTTGTATAAATTTTTAAAACTTTAATTCAGAATGGTTTGATGAGGCAGGATGTATTTTATTCAAGACCATTTAACCCTAAAGGACATTTCAAGGTTAAGAAAGAGATTCACTACAAAAAAAGTCATATCTAATTTCAGATTTAAAAAGTTTTTTTTTTTTTTTTTTTTTTTTTTTTTAAGCAAGTCCATTTTAAAGTGGGATATTATGTAAAAAAATGACTTCTTTAATTATGTTGTAGTGTTATTTGACCATCAGAAACATGCCTGGAATGCTGGTTGGGTTCCTCTATGCATTTTTAAGGAATTCCTGAATTCACCATGGCATCCTTCAGAAGTGCCTGAACACTTGTTCCCACAATGTGCCACAAAGTTTCTCCTTGGAGCAGCAGTACCCAGCCGAGCTTCCACCTCACAGAACACGCCTCGCCCGCTACCAGACTGCCCACAGGCTTCTTCTGCTTCTGCTGAGTCCTACGCTCTAACAAAGGCTTTGAGTTTATCTATAACTTACATTTTTTTAATAATTAGCAATTAGTTTCCTGTACAAAGGTCTGGTCATTAACCCTTGTAAAGTCATTATTCATTTTCTTCTCTTCCTTCTTTTTCCCTTGACCTACATACATAGGAGGAAGTAAAAAATTAATAGATTTACATAATTTGTTTGGATTAATGTGACAGACACGCAGCTTGCCTTATAATGAAGTTGCAGATCTTTGCTAAAAAGACTAAATTAACCACTGATTTGTATGAAGTTATATAAGGTGTATGCATTAGGCAATGTTAGGGATATATGACTCTGTCTTTTCTCTATATCTTTTATCTGCTTACACACACACACACACACACACACACACACACACACACACACACACACACACACACACACACACACAGCTGCACACTTACATAACCATAACATATAGGACTGGCGACAGTCAAATGTAAATATGACTGATTAAGGCAGGCCAACACTCCTTAGAGAGGGTTAAGAATGAGGAGAAAATAAAAGCAGGCCTCACGCTCCATTCTTTGCTTCACTTGATTGCACCCTTAAGTGTGCTGAGTGGAGCCCAGAGCTGGACGGTAACTCTGTGGCTTTTCCATTTGTATGACTTGTAACATTTGATCATTTTCGGCATTAAAGCCTGTCTTATACTTAGCCAAATCTCATTATTTTTCAAAGTAATGAATCTGAGAGGCTTTGGTCGGGTCATGAAACTAGGAAATTAACCTGCGTGTTGCAAGGAAAGGAAAAAGGTGCAGCACAACATCAATATGAAATTAAAGCTGCAAGCAGCCTCAAACGGCCCTCGCAGCTCAGCGTTTCTCCGGCCTATTGGTCACCGCGGGGGTTCCAGCACCGCCGCACAGTTCCTCCACCTGTCCGCCAGGTGATTGATGCTCATTGATGTGTTCGGCAGCGCTCCCTTATGATGCATGAAAAATGTGGTGCAGATCAGCTGATACAGGGATCTGCACCAGCTGGTCTGCTGGTGCAGATCAGCAGATCAGCTGATCTGCTGATCAGCAGATCAGCTGATAACATCCCCATAACATAGGGATGTTAATCCCTATGTTATGGATTAACATAGGGGGCGCAGTTGAGTCAAACTACAATGTAATCCTTTGGGGCTCTTTAGAGGTTCACTAGAGTCAATCTTAAAAAGTTTGGTGCAAATCGGATGGTGCATGTGTGATTTAAAGACAACCGTATGCTAATGGCGAGGGATTGAAATTTGCCATTTTGCCAAACCCCCACACGGTTCAGCCAGCAGCCAGCATTGACAGAGTTCATCATCATGTCATTTTATGCCACTTGGCACAGGATTAAACCCATAGGAATCATAGAGTAAGACATCCAGTAGACAAAACAGGTCACTTGCAGTTGGAAATGGGTGGGGCTAAAGTGATGTCATCAATTCACCCTCACTTATCAGGACTGGTTTGTAGTGAGACATATGAAGTCTGATGCAGCTGTGACCTGCATGTGGAAGTTATTCCACCTTGAGTTCATGGCGAATAGTCAAAGTTTGACACTTAGCCACGCCCACATGCTTTGATGTACAAGAAATCTTTTGATAACTTTTCACCTTCAGTGCCTCAAGAGTGTGCTGAGTGGTTCTGAATACTTTATCTGAAAAACTGTAGGATGTGTTTGATCAGATACAACGTCTATAAAAAAGAGGAAATGACGGCTTTGATCCAAAATGGCCAACTTCCTGTTGGGTTTGGACCATGGCTCCCAGAAAC
>NW_015117348.1:16866-19261 GCF_001443285.1 Poecilia latipinna
TTTCTATTGGGGGGTGGATAAGGATCGATCCTAGTAAGATTGGTTCAGTTCGGCTTGAAACTTTGGAATGTAGAGCCAGACATATGGCAACAGCGTGACCTTACACTTCACTGCGCTGCCATGGCCACGCCCTCTACTGAAAACTCTTGGCACTTTAAAGCAAGTGAGACCAACTTGTTATCTGTCATCCAACACAGAATCATCTTCATTAGGTCAACAGAGCCAGAGATGGGGATTTCCAAGGAAAAAAACAAAAACAAAACACTTCCTGTTCTGAAGGGCCGGGCCTTAGATTATGTCAGACTATGATGATATAGGATCGTCAGGCATCCAACCAGGGTCACTCATGCCAAGTTTGGTGCAGCTCAGTTGAAACATGTGGAATCTAGAGGCAAACATATGGCAACGGCGTTACAGGTCACTTCGCCACACCGACACGCCCACCTGCTCCATCGAAACCGGTTGGGTTGGAATCCACATCACACCAACATGTCTTCTGTCAGTTTCAGGTTGATTAGGTCAAAGGGGTCAGATAGAGACCGCTCAGAGTGAAATATGACACTTCCTTTTCTTAGGGGCGTGGCTTAAGTGATGTTATCATTTGACCATTGGGTATTGTAGGGGACCCGATGATAATCAATCACTGAAAGTTTGGTGCCTCTATGAGTTTTTGTGTCACCATGTGACAGTTTGGTGTCACATGGCGAGTAGGCGAACTTTGACCTCACGCAACCCCCTTCAGCATGCACGAAAACTCACCGTTTTGATAACTTTTAATCGGCTATGCCTTATGAACAATCTGACCAAGTTTGAAGCCGATCGATCGAAATTCCTAGGAGGAGTTTGATCAAATGCGAAGGCTGTAAACAGCCAAAATGGGGTCAAAATCGGAACTTCAATCCAAAATGGTCAATTTCCTGTTTGACTTGCACAATGAAATTAATTGTATTTTCTGTGCGTCTTGGGGAGCTCTACAAGTGTACCGAATCTCTACAATGAACTGAAGAGGGTATTTTGAAAGTTGCAAGGTGGCGCTGTTGAGTCGTTTCTTTTGCAATTTTTGAATTGACCTTAAAATATGTAAATTTCACACAGGCTGTATGTTCCGCCAAGTTTGATGAGTTTTTGAATATAATAAAGCCCCCAAAAAGCCAATTTATTTGGCGGAAGCATAATAAGAAGAAACGGTACAATTACAATAGGCCTTCGCAGCGCTTTGCTCCTCGAGCCTAATAATAACCAGTATGAAAAGAATAGGCCTTCGCAGTGCTTCACTGCTAGGGCCTAATAATAAACAATACAATTGCAATAGGCCTTCACAGAGCTTCGCTGCTGTGGCCTAATTAGATACCATAAATATCATCCACAACAGAAACTCAGCCGCTGCTTCTCTATGCTGTCTCTTTTTGTCAAACTTCTGAGGTTCACAGCTCTATAAAAAAGGGAAAAAAAGCATCTCCTTGGAAAAGATCAAAGGGAGAATGATGTTTCTGAGTTTTTGCTTTGCTTGAAACCAAAACTTTGAGCATGTCTGTAGTCTCAATACAACCCAGGCAGAATTTGTTTGCATCTTTTCTTTTCTCCAGATTTCTTCATATCTATTCAAGAGTTACATTTATGCTGACTAAGTGTAATGTCTAGATATTTGTTTGCTATTTGGATCGGGATTTTTTTGGAGTCTCTGTAGTGACAAGGCTCCCCACACACGCATTTGCAGTGCCAGGGGGATTCAGCTGCTTGGCATGAAATTCCCACCCCTCTCCCAACTGACTGCCATTACCAGCCTTCAGTCATGGCCATAGACAAGAAGCAGCCTGTTGCAGCAGGGAGCCCAGAATGTGAACAGTGGGGGAGCCAAGAGGTGTAATTTGTCGCAAAGGTGAGATACAGTTTCAAAATGAAAATCTGAAATTGTGGATCTTACACAACATTTTTTAGTACACAATTTTATTCCGATTTGCAAGTGTCTGAATTTGTATTTATGTCACACATTCTAGAGTTTTGTTTATAACACATCTTGAAAATGTATTATGTTCCTTTTATTTCACATTTATGTACTACTGTGTGGTGGTGTGTGTCTTATAAAATCCCTTTCATTTTGGAAATATGTTATTCTTGGAACTTTGATTCTGTCAAACTGGATTAAATTTAATGAAATACTGTATGGGAACTTAAGAGTAATGGGAAATTCCACATTTTCAACTGGTTTTTGGCTAAAATGTGTTGTGGTTGTCCTCTGGTACTCCACTGTCCTGCCAAAGTCAATCCACCACCACTGAAAGGTGAGCACTGCCTTGATTAGGCTGATGAGCTTCACCTGTATGGAGAGCCATTTGCGCCAAAATTAACTAAATAAATAAATGGGTTAAATAAATAAAAAATGAGTAAAATAAAT
>NW_015117349.1:0-19252 GCF_001443285.1 Poecilia latipinna
TAGCTACATTATGGACGTCCGCCATGCTTGTTTCGTCCCCTGACTCCATTTGATGGCCCTGCTTCCCTCCTCCGTCGCAAATACCTTTACCTTACAGGTATAGGTATAGAAATATCGCGCTTGCTTGCATCAAAGCAAGCGCGATATTTCTGTTCAGTTTGAGTTACGTTAATAAACATCTGATATATTCCTGATTTAGAAGCACATATGAAATTGTTCTGGGTTCCTCCCTCCTTTCCTCCCTCCCAGCACACCAGGAGTGTGCTAGTGCCTATCTCCAGTGAGACATTTACAACAATAAATCCTCTGAATTCTTACCTGCGTTTAATTTTTTTCTGAGAACTCTGGTAGAAGGTAGAAGACCTGCTGCCCGTCAGATTGACTGTCCAAACTAGTCTACTGTTACAATTAGAAGGCAGTGAAGCTATCCCGTTTATATTGGCAGCTGCTGTCTACTTTCCTTTCATTTGCTGTAATTTGGAAAGAATCGACTTAATGCCACGTCCGACAAGAGCATGTTTTACTAATATAGATTGTTGTAAGGCGACCTTAATTGATGCCGAGTTGGGCAACAGAATCCTCAATGAGACAAGTGAACGCTTCGCAGTGTGTCTCGCTAAAATCGCCCTATTTTCTCGTGTTGTTGAAGACGGTGATTTTCCTAGTCAAGCTTTGTCTCCGTCGTCTACTTGTGTGACAACTCAGGCTGTCTGTCATCCCAGACAGGCGTGTGCTTGTCAAAATCCCGGCTTGCACGGTGACTTCATTTGAATAATAGGCACGAGAAACAGGAAGAAAAAAAAAAGACTGGCTACTGCACTTTTAACCTTAATATAGTTCGTTTTTTTTTCCCGGTCTGATTAAATTACATGTTTCACTGAATCTTAATTGCTTTTTTTTTTCCCGTGAACCTGCTTATGTGATCTGATTTGCAATTTTCAGTGGGAACGGTGTTGCATTATTATGAATATCAAGGAAAGTCAGACGGCGCAACAAGCTTTTCACAATTTGCTCCGGACTTTTAATAGCATAAAGAAGAGTTCAAAGGATTCAAGGACTAATATTGCCAAGAAAGGCCATAATTATTCCTTTTATAATTAGGAAGTTAATATTTTTTTAACCTAATTGGCTGAAATATGCAGAAATTACTATTCCCCCTCCCTCGTAGGTGCCTGTAAAGTGTCCCGTATGAGCCCCCAGGACCCCCACGCAGACCCAGGCGAAGGTCTAATGAATATATGGGCGCCCCTCCAGTGATCATCCGCTGAGAGATTGCTGCTTAAAAATGCATAATCAGCTGTAATAAATCGAACAAAGTGATTAATCACATTTACTTCTCTCTCTGTTTGCATGCAGCCTGTCACAATCAATTATTTGTGGAATAAATCGAGACTCTGGAAATTTTGGTGTGGTGGGAGGGGGAGTGAAGTGGGCCGCCTGATGAAGACTGATGACAGGCCTAAACATGGGACATGACAGTAGGAACATGGTAGAGATGAAATCCGTAACCCTCCGAGCACATCATAAATTACCTCACTCAAGGTAAAGTGATTGATTTGCATCGGTCCGCGCCGCACCTGGAACTGCTGTCCTTCACAGGAATGAAGCAGGTGGCTAGCCACTACACGCCATATCATCAGCTAACAGAAAGAATAATAATACAAAAAACCCACTACTAGATGTGCTATTTGAGGCTGCTAACTGCTCACTTCTTGTTTCTTATCACTGGGTAAACACATCTACCTGGGTAGCAGTCTGTCACAGGAATATTGTGCGCAAGTCACGGAAGTCGACAGACACGTTTAGTTTGAAACTAACAACAGCAAGTTTTTCCTTCCCGACCCCCTGACACCAAATTTCACGCTGGATGAAGAGTTTTGCCGTATTTAAAGGTGAAATCTGTACCTTTCACACTCTGTCAGACTCTATAGGAGCAGGAGCCGGCTGAAGCGATGGCAGAAACTACAGGAAGCGTGACAAATTTGTGGTGAGAGGTCTTCAGGAAGACATCTGTTTATTTCAAATTTGGAAGACGTGCCCCGGTGGCAACCTCCTCTGTCTGCCTCGTAACGTTTGACTCAAGCGTGTGTGGGAAAATTAAATGACAAAATGTGAATTTGGGGGATTTTGCTTTGTAGAGCTCTAAAGTTAATTAATATTTCTCAGAAGTGAAGGGTACTTCAACAAAGTCCTCCCCCCTTCTCTCACTCCCAATATGTCTGTAAACCACCAATGTCATTCACCTGGCATGTCGCAATGCTGTTCTGGAGTTTTTAACGTTAGAAATTTTAAAATTGTAGATTCGTATTTTCAATGTCTTGTAGAAAACAGAAAGAAAAGCATAGCACTTTCATATGCACTGATTCCTGCTTAAATGATGGCAACTGAACGTGGCTGGATTCACTCTAAAACGCTCTTCTGGACCAAAAAATGTTCTGCTGGAAATTTATTCATCTTTATACCTTTGTATGAAACATGCCATTTCATACAAACACACCGCTAGAAAATCAGGCTCAAAATCTGAGTGTAGTGGTGGACTCAAACCTCAACCTTCAGAGACGCATAAAGACAGTTACAAAGTTGGCCTTCTACCACCTAAAGAATATTTACAGAATTAGAGGACTAATGTCAGCAAGATCTAGAGAAATTCCTCCATGTTTATCTTGTGTGTTCACAGCTCCGTCTAAAACGTCAATCAGAACGCAGCTGAACAATGCTGCTCAGGTTGTCACTAGAACTAGGAAAACAGAGCACACCCGTTCTAATGTCCTTCCATTGGCTCCCTGCAGCTCAGAGAACAGACTTTAGAGTACTCTTGTTGTTGTACTGCTGCATCAACCTTCCAGACCTGTCAGGTCTTCTGGTTCTAGTGAATGGTAGGTTTAGAAAACACTGAAAACTTTGTTTCTGTGAAGTCAACGTGAATGTCAAATATTGAGCTTTTATTCGTTTGTTTTGTGTGTATGTGCGAACGCTAACTTTACATTTTCTTAAATATAATACATGTTTTATTTCTGTTTTTGAGCAAATAGTAGCTGCTGGTACAGTCTACTTTTTTTTGAGGAAAATGTCAGCTTTACTTGTTTACTTATCTATTTTTTTTTCTTTAAAATAAAGAAAAGAAAAGAAAACATAGTGTTAGGGCAAAAAGTACACAAAAGGTAGGTCTTATTTTCAAGACAAATCTTTTTGAACAAACACTTCAAACAGATACGGTAATAAATAATGAAGATGTTTGGTTTTTGGTAGGGAGAGTGAAGGTGAAGATGACTAAGGTAGAACATAAAAGCAAACAATTACTACTGAAACATTTTGTTAAACATCTAAGCAATCTTTACAAACCGAGTTTTATAAATGACATTCCTTTGCACTAATTAACTTTGGATCTCCAATGATTACAGTTTTTTGTGTATAACTCAGTTTATTTTCTTTATGAAAGTATAGTTCTTACTTTATTGCTAATATTTTATTTTGTTCTATTGGGGGAAGAAGCCTCAGGTGGTTGTTGAATTTCTACTGGGCACAACAAGGAAAATAAAAAGAAACAGGAAATCTAAATGAACTGTTTTTAAGGGGCTCGGTATGAAAAGCGAATTGCTGGGCCATTTCCCTGTTTCAGGCAGACTCTGAGTAGAACTCAGCTCTGTGATACTTTGGGTTTTCAGCTTGAAAACAGGAGATATCAACTAGATAACTCAATTCTGAGTCAACTTAGCTCTTAGTTAAGCACGAGAATAGAAGAAGCCCCTATCAACAGAAAGCAGATAACGCGATTCACCATGACAACGGGAGAAGAAAAGAAGCCTGAAAGTGTGCATTTCTTGTTAATGGAATATGAAGACAGACATTAGAGATAATTACTGCAAGTAAGATATTTACTCCTCATACCTGTTCAATAATGATAAGAAGAGGGCGAAGGTTAACTAAATGTAACATTTATGCTGAGTTCAAGGTGCAAATGAATCGGTTTTTATGGCCAAAAGTCAATATGAATTCAGTTTCTAGAGCTTAGATGAATGCCTGTGATAATGGCTCCACTAAATAATACTCTTTCCAGGCATTTGGCTGAGAATCAGCTTTAAATAATGCAGGAGGATATTTGAACAATGAGCTACCATGTGGAGCCTGTTATTCAGAGCTCCAACCAACTCGCCGTGTCCTGCTGTTGTGGAGAAAATGACTTCCACCACGTCGAGATCTGCAGTGTCTAGCGAGAACGAATTCATTCAAATTGTATTAAAATGTTATCTCCACATCTCAAAACGACGCCGCTCCGCCCCCGTCCCGCCACACCTAGAAAGCCCTCTCTGTGGTGGTTCTCGCAGCTCAAACCCTCGGCGCTGCAACTTTGATGTCCATGGAAGGTAAATGCGAGCGGCCCTTTTGTCTCAGGGCAGGAAGACGTGGAGGGCCAGATAAGCCCAGACAGGAGCCCGGTGTCGGCACAGCCACCTCAGCGGGTCAGCACTCGAGGCTCCAAAGCACAGTCAGGAATGTCATGTGCTATCAGAGCCTGCATCTCTTTCTCAGACTTCAAACAAGCCCTCCCACCTGTCAGGGGCTCCGCCACACACTCACCTATAGGCAGGCACACACACACACACACACACACAACGAGCGACGCTCCGGAGGACTGCTAGCACTGAAAAATCTGCGGGGTTGATGGGTAGTTATGGCAGGTGACAGAACGTGCTGCACACTCAGACAAATGGAGTCTGGCAGCTTCCCCTCAGAAAGACTTGCGGCTGTTTTTATTCCCCCCCCACCCCTTGTTTTTTTTTCTTTCTTTTTATTACTGCCTGACTGACTGCTTCTGCCATTTACCAAACATCCATTGTTTACCTCTGTTCTGCTCAGTCTCACCTCAGATGACAAGCCATCCGTGGAGAGCCACTTCCTTTTCATTCTTCTCCTCTTTTCTCCCTTTCTCAGTTTACTTCCTTTCTATCATGCTGTTTTCTTTTTTTTTGTTGTTGTTTCTATCATGATGAATAAGCCTTAAACTGACACGGTGTCAGGCTTTCTCCCCGGGATTCACAGTTTTATAATTAAGTCTAGCAAAGCACCGCCACAGACTCTGGAGAACAATCATGTCGGGGGGAGAGGAATATCTTCCTGGGACTCTCTCAGCTGTTCGGGATCGGAAAACGGAAACGAGACACAGCCGGACTGTGATGGATTGCACGAGGCTATAGATTAAATACAGCTTCCACTTACTGTATGTTATGAATTTCTTCTTATGTTTAAATTGCCACTTTATGCAATGCATATTTACTGTGCATACTTCACATTTTGCCTTCATTCGAGAATGATATTAAAACGCGTCTCTGCTTTCTACAGTAAATCTGCTTTAAATCTCATTGAACAGAAATGAGATTTCCAGGCACATAAACTCATCTCTCACACTGTTCACATAGCATTCAATAAATGACATAGCACAGTAGGGCTGAAACGAATCGCGATGATCATTGAAATAATCGTCAACTACCGCATTTTCCAGGCTATAAGTTGCAGTTTCTTTTTATGGTTCGGCTGGTCTGGCAACTTATAGTCCAGAGCGACCTCTGTATGTTTCTTTTCCTTTTCAAGATAATTTCTTTTTTTCTGACTGATGCGTTAAATATTAACATTATATAATTAACATTATATGACTTATTAAGCCAACCGTTTCTGCTCTGCTGTGCACTTCACCAGCTACATTAGGAAAATCTGACGAGGAATCCCAGATCGACAGAACACCAGTGGAACGGAGCCGTTCCTGACCGTTCGGACGTACAGCTCAAAAACTACCAGCAGACTTCCTAGCCAAAGCTGACCGTTTCTGTACGTTTGTGGTCAGGTGACTGAACACAATGTGTCATCGGAATCTGTCATCGACATGGACGTGGTCTCCCTTGCGTTTGACAATTTTTAAATAAATGCGACGAATATTCCAGTCTGGAAAATACAGCAATTTAGATATCGACTAATCACTAACTGCAGTATACAGAGTCTTAAGCATGCCATAGCAGTAGGTAGCCCAAAACTGAGCAAAATATTACATTTCGTATTTATGATGGAAAAACCTTCTGTCTGCAAATGTGATTTACCTAGAACTTGTCAGCTGTGAGTTTTACCTTCACATGGTTCAAATTGTGCAGAACAACCATTTGCTACCAATTATTAATCAGTCCATCCAAAAACTAATCACCAGATCAGCTGTACACTGTGCTAATGTGAAGTCAAGCAGAATATATGTATGAATGCAATTTTCACTCAGATTTCCAAACAGAAAAACTACATTTAAAAAAAGAAAAAAAAACTCTGGTGATTTCTGTGCCCATCTGTCTTTTTACAGTTACGAGTCAGCACCCATTCGTTTTAGTTTGCTTGTCTAATTACAATAGTGCTATTTATTTGAATTAAAGGCACAATTGATTTTTATGAAAAACTCTTGTGAGTAAATTAGGCAATAAATAACACTTTCATGGAGTCACGAGAGCAGCAGTAATCACGCGTTGTGAGGAGTTTTCTTTACAAGCCGCTCTTTGTATCCTTTGATACTGTCATGTTTTACCAAGAGGACCCGATGCGTTATGACTGCTTACAAATGAGCCAGATAATACGGGCGGTTTCCAAAGTACGCCGCTGTGGAAGACAGAAGGTAAACAGCTGGTTCCCAGTGTCACCATGTCTGATGTGAATGAAATGTGCAGGTGGAGAATCAGAACCAGCAGAATTATGAAAACAAACTGAAATGTTCTTCATTAACGTGAACCAACATTGACTTTTCATCCAAAATCTATTAAAAATAAATTCCAATGGTATACACTCCTACTGAATTTCATCACATTAAAATCACAAACTTCAGTTTATTTTATTCGACTTCAGAGTGATTTATGCTATAAGATTTTTTTGAGCAATAAAAAATGTAAAAAAAAAAAAAAAAAAATGTGGTTCAAAGTTAGTTATGTTGGTATATCCCAGCAAAGTGGAGGTTGTGGTTGTCATGTCAGAAAATGTGAAAAAGTTTGAGGGGTTTGAATATTTTTGTGAGGCCTGTAAGTAGGCTCTCTCTTGGAACTGGATTTTTTTTTTTTTCTTCTGATGTTTGTAATTTTGAGAAAGCGAGAGAAAAAAAAAATCGATGAAAAACAGAAATCGAATTTGCCCTACCTCGTCGCCATGGTTACGTAACAACGCAACTGTTGTTACGTAAGTCAGAAAGTACGAACAAAGGCATTCCAGCTGCACTGCATCCAAAATCAGAATAAGTGCCCAAGCATACAATGCTTCAACCAAAAAAAAAAATTAAATTTAAGTCTATAAGACAAATTATTCAGAACTAACACCTTCAAAACCTCCATTTAAATTGAAAGGTTTGGCATATTAACAACAACCAAACACATTATCAGATGCTACCAAGGCCTCGGGATTCTATAATCATCATAAAAATAATAACGCAGATCAGACATGCGTACGTATGCCTGAAGCTGCTTCCATGCTCACTTTCATAAAGCAACATACAGCATCCCACACAACTATGTCACTGAACCTAAACAAATCCTTTGATTCATAGTGAGCCTCTGGACAAACAAGCCTTTCTTGGGGTTGTCAGCATATCGATACATGTAAGCTAGTCATTATTGACAACTCCAGACATTACTGATATTACAATGTTTGGCCTAGGAATATCTCTCGAGGACAAAACACCCTTAGCCTGTTACTTTTTATGGAGACGGTTAAACCACTTTGGGTTTTAACCAGGAAATCCTCATTAGTATTTACAGAACTGCTCGAAAATAGCCTGTCATGCTTATCTTTGTGTTGTATGAATATTTAGAGCTGCAAAGATGTTTTTTTTTTTTGTTCCTGTCACAAACAAACAAGCTATAACCAGAGCGGTGATGTTTTATCACCTCTCCTGGTTTGTATGGCCGGCGCACAAACAGATGCAGGGGCAACATTTGCATTCACTTGGAGTGTTTTCACACCTGCGAGTCATTTGGTGTGGATCAAAGGAAAATGAAATATGTTGCACTTCAGTTATAGTCTGGTTCCCAATCACAAAACAAATCAAGTGGACTAAATGTGAAGGTGAGCAGAATGATAAGTAGCCTGTTGAAGTATTGCTGTAGCAACTGTCCTCCTCTATCATCAAAGCATCATTAGGGAGAGGAGGAAGAGGAGAAAGCATTGCAGGCAGACATCAGACGTGTCTGTGTGTGTGTGTGTGCGTGTGGGTGTGCGTGTGTGTGTATGGACGTATATAGTTTTTGTTCTCGCAAAGAGGTCGACAGGAAGGAATAAAGGAATCGTGTTCTCTGCATGGGGTCTCATTCCATGCAAAGCTGCACATAGAACAGACCTGTTAGGTCTGTGGATGTTTCAGGAGATCACAAATGCATTCAGGTCTCTGGTGCCCATTCTCCAATATTTTTTACATTTCTATGTTTTTCTATTACTTAAGATAGTAGCCAAAGTGTGAGAAGTTTTAAAGTAGACTTGTCATGCTTTTTGAATCCTTCCATTTTCCCATTTAAGTCATTCAATTGTCTAGATAAAGTGGAACTGCAGCGCTTTAGCTTGAATTCGTTCTTATTGTAGCTCCACACGCCTCCCTTTCACCTGTTATCTGAGAACAAACTCTTGCGGGTATGGTCACTTTAAATACAATCAAGGCACTTCATACCCCGCCCCCCTCCAGGTGACAGCGCGTTCCACTCATCACATTTTGTAGTTTGCTAGCTTAGATACGGTTATCTAGAGTAGCAGAAATTTCACTGAATTTCTGCTTTGTGGAGAAATTCACATAGCATTTGGATCACCTGTTACTCGAGACAAAAGCTGCAAAAACAATAACAAACTGATTCTGTAATAACACTATTCAAAACCTGCAGTATGGTTATGTCCTCATAGAGCTAAAAGCTAGCACACAGTGCTAACATTAGCAAAAGGCACGATGCTACTGCTAGCAAAACAATGGCCAAGACCGCACCTCAACACTTTATATATTTATGTAGAAAATAAAGTTAGTCAATTCAGAAGGAACTGAACTCTGTCTGACAAAGTCTTACTGTGACAGATATCTAAAGATATCTATGAAGCACTCAGAGAGACTAAATTCAACTTTTCTACACTCCAAAAAACTCCAAGTATACAACAAAATATGTTTAGAATCTAAAATAGTGGATTTTGCATGACTTATCACCTTTAATGTGCTCAGGCTTTAGAAGTGCATTATGGGTATCCATTATATCCACTCTGATACGAGACAAGACGTGGTGTAATTCAGAATAAAGAGGAGAGGAACTTGAATCAGAATGTAAGATCCTAAGCTTGGCCATCTGTCTTCTTCCTGGAGGTGTTGCTATAGGATTGATTGTGCTTTCATCTTCAGATAATATATAAATCCTTAAACTAAAGTGTTTTTTTTTGTTTTTTTGTTTTTAACTAGCAAAAGTATTTTAAAGAAGCCAGTGTAAGGACTTGGAACTGAGATGATGTGCTTTTCTTTTTTAGTTTTAGTGTGAATGTGATCAGATGCAACTGTCTGACATTTTTTTTTTTTTTAGGCAGACCTGCGAGACACTTTTGCAGTAATCAATGTGACAAAAGATAAACACATGGGCGAGTTTCTCTAGGTCTTGTTGGGACATTAGTTCTTTAATCATGGAAATGTTCTTCAGGAGACAGAAAGCTGACTTTGTCTTTATGTGTTGAGGACAGTTACAATTCTACAACAATTGAAGCTAATATATTTTTGACACAGGTTATTAGGCTTATGCTTGAAGTTTGGAGAAACAGACAGAAATTTAATTTCCCCTCCACTTTTTTTTAAGTTTCTACCATAGAAAGCAAAGAGTTGGCATTACTAAAATCTGGCTCCTACCACGGAGGGAAAGTTTTTTTGTCAAGATTTTTGTTGCACTTCTGGCTTTATTGATGAGCAGCTAGACTGGAAGAAGGGCAGAGAGCGAAGTGGGCGACAGGGCCAGGAGTCGAATACTGGACAGCTGTATTGAGGACTGTAGCCTTTGAATTTGGCGCTCCATCATTAAAACACTTGGCACTCCAACGGTTCTTTGGTTTGGCTCTTATGGCCTCCCATATGGACTTTCATATACAATCCAAGTCTTTAACCTCATTGAGAATTCTGAATGGTTTCTGTGTTGGTATGCATGCTTTGTTTAGCACTTCAATCAAACATTTACATGGGGTGTATGCTTGTAAAGTCTTCAATATAATATCTTAAAAGAAAAAAAAAGTAAGTTGGCTTTAAATGCGTTAATCACAGGTGTTTTGTCATGACCGAACTATTTCATCTCATATGTAGTTCTTTTTTCTCACTGGACTCATCTGTCAGGCTAAAGTTTGAATCTTGTGCAGACATCTTCATCCCGTTCTGTGACTTACTGTAAATCAGCTGAGGCTACTTATGCTTGCTAGCTAGCTAACTACCTTTGTTTCACCAATCACAGGCATGAGCAAATTCATCTGGACAATGTTCCTTTTAACAGTCTCATTTTTGTTGCTAACCCCCTTAAAGTGAGGCGCATTCTGTGCGAAAACTCCTGAACTTTTAAACTCAGCACTATAGGGGTTAAGAGATATGCAGTGTGAAAAACACAAAGCTGCTACCAAGAGAAACAAACAGAACCCCGAAATGTAGCAGTTTATGCTCTGCTTGACTGCAATACAACAGGATTCCCCAATGCTTTACATTTTATTCCAGGTAGCACTAAAAAGCCTTAAATTTGACCAGATGAGTGCTGCAGACGCCCAGCTTTAACTGAACAACTGGACCCAGAATCATGGCAACCACAGCAATCAAACAACCCAGTTCTCAGATGCCTGTGTAGGTTTGTTGATGCTGATCTGACAGACAGCTTTACTGTTTCCACTATAGCTGTAATATAGCCAGATGTTTGCTCTTTTTGCATGATTGCTAATTTTTTTCCTCATGAAAAACAGTTTGCATGTAGACAAGGTGAACATCTTCAGGTGTGAACAGATCGTTACTGACAGACGCTAGTGGAGGGTCGGAACGAGGCCATAGATTGAAAAACTGTATGCCTCTGCAGTCTTGTATAGCTTGCTTTATTGCCTTAAAGCTCAGGAGAAATTGGAAACGGTGACATTTCACCCAAACCCTCCTGCCAGTTTCAGCTGTTTGCTCAGTACGAGCGGCGTCTGATTCACTGACGGAACAGCAGCAGTCATTTCTGACACCGTCATAAGGCAAGAGGCTAGAGAGGGGCTCCGAAAAAGGTCAGAAGTTCACTTTTTGACATGACACATTTTCACATTGTGGCCTTGAGAGTTCCACAGTACATGACATAAATCTTACTTGGCAAAAAATGGAAAAAAACTAAAGCAAAAATATATTTGTAGTTGAAATTAACCCATTTTTAAAAATTATTTTTCTGCCATTTTTACAGGTTTACATTCTTCCCATATCATAGCACACTTTGACTAAAAGCCTAAAACTAACAGATGATCTACATGGTGACATATATTGCATTTTGAAATGAAAATAGAATGCTCTGAAATAAAAATTTTATTTTTATTTCAGATAAAAATAAATTTTTTTATTTTTAAAAAAATAAAAAATTTTTTAAAAATATGCATAGAGAGAAAATGCATTTTCTCTCTATTTTCTCTATTGTACTTAGTCCATATCAGCCTTGGGTTGAACTTTTCTGTGTTTTACCATAAACACAGTAATAAATGCAATAACTTTCTCTTTTCTCTATGTGTGGTAGGATTATGAGCATAAATGAATGTTTGAGTTAGATTTCGTTGAGATTATTGTGCCTTATCCATAATGGGTCTTTATAAAAACGAATATCTGTGCCACATTGTAAAAAAGAAAAATACATTGTACAAATGGAATCGGTTTCAGAAAAGTTTTAAACCACATGAATCTGCACAAATTCACCCCAATCAGATTCCTTGAAAACAACCATAACTTCCTGTTAGGAATTAAACATGGGCCCAAGAGGTTCGTTAGTGAGGACAGATAAATAGGCTGATCTAATTTTAAATACAGTGTTTGAATATAAAGTTAATAAAATATGAGATGATGTCGACTGGGAATTGTGTCAAAGCAGGTATGTGGATAGATTGGTGCATTATTTGTCACAGATTGTAAACCTAAATCTCAATTTTTCCTTAAACACACACAAACACAAAGACCGATTTATTTTAGATTTCCTCTTTGGTCAGAGTGTTTATAAATAATTGTTTTTAGTGATATTAACCAGAGTTCTTCTTGGGATGAAAGATCAAAACATATAAAAATGTATTAGTTTCCCCAGATATCTGTAGAAGTGTGGACCACACCTAAATGTTTAAAATAGGTTGACATGACAATGACATGAGAAAATGAGCAAAAGTTTTACAAATGATCCATCAGAGATCCTGTAGGGAAATAAAACTTAGTTTCTTTTCTGTCCTTAAATTTCTTTAGATTTTTTCCTGGAACTTGAAGTTGTGAAGCAGATTTGATTTAAGTGATTTTATAATTCCACGGGTCATGTGATTATTAGGCCTGGATGTGTCTTATGAAACATGACCAAAAAATGTCTGATCAATATTCTTTATTGATTTAATGAGTTCCTCAAGAGTACATTTGTTTAGCAAGGTCATTTTAATGAGGTGTTTATCTCTGTCTGATATAAAACTTGTTTGAAATCTGTAAGGGATGAAATACTTTTTTAGAACACAACATGGTAGCATTTTTTAAAACAGTTCAGTTTTAGGTTTTCCTTGGCTGCCATGTGGAGAAATTTATTCTTTTTTTAAAAATAGATGCATATGGCAGTATGTTTATGTATGTTTATGGGAATACCCTGCAACTTTCTTGAAAAATTTTATAAAACAAGTAAAATGCTGCGAAACCAAATATAAAAACGTTAAAAATTTGCCTTATTTACCCATTTTATCTCATTTTCGTGTCCTTTTTGACGGAACATTCTCTCATCATCTGACAGTAAGATGTATCTAGGCTAAAGCCTTTAGATTAGTATTTCTTCTTCTCTCACACAGATTGTTTTGACATCCTCTGTTCTCTTTTGTAGTTTTTCAAACATATTTCTTCCAGCCTTGCAACTCATCCAAAATGCTTCAGCATGACTTAAAGGGGGGGGAGAGAGATCTCTACTGCTGTTCCTTATGAGTTTCAAAATCGATTTCTTTTTTAAAGATTCTACTTTCATGGCTCAGCTGGTTATGTCCTGTGGGGTATATCACAATCCTTGAAATTCTGCACATGCTGGAGTGCAGCTTTGAGGTTTGAGATCTTAAGATTTGGTCCTTTTGATTGTCACAGGTTTTGATTGAAAATAATACACTTGGATTTTCTAAGAAGCATGTAAAAACCTGGGGGAAAGATCCTAAAACAGGTACAATGGATGTATTAGATTTTAAAGGATGAATCATAAAAAAGAAGTGTGTATGTTTCACTATGTCTGGTTTTAAAGCACTGCTCAGGTCACAGTCAAGGTGCCTTTATGAAATTCAGATGCTCAGTTTTATCCTCATTACTCATCCTGATGATTAGAACAAAAAAAAACAGGTCTTCGCAATAAAGCTAATAATTCCCCTCGACTTTTTCACCTTTTGTCCAGTTACAACCATAAACTTTAACTTAATTCATTTGTCTTTCAACACAAGATAGTCTGCAATTATGAAATGGAATGGAAACAACAAAAGGTTGTTTACAAGCAAAAACAATCATAAACTGTAACATTCATTTGTTATGAAGAGAAACTTTCTCACTTTATCATGATTTGCAACCCATGGTAACAAGATTTTCTCGTTTTGCATCTCGTTATAACAAAGCTTTCTCGTTTTAACCAGAAACGTTTTTTGTAATGAGATACTGCTCCTGAATTTATTTCCAAACTCTGGCAGCTAAACATCCATCCATCCATCCATCCATTTTCTGAACATCCTTGTCCCTCAGTGGGGTCGGGAGGGGTGCTGGTGCCTATCTCCAGCTAACGTTCCGGGCGAGAGGCGGGGTACATCCTGGACAGGTCGCCAGTCTGTCGCAGGGCAGCTAAACAAATTTATGATATACCAATGAGGTGTCTTCTGGAGGAAATTAGTTCCAGTGGTTTTTCATTGAGGGTTTGCATAGTAAACGAGGTTTAAAACATTTTTACATCACAACTTTCAGATGTTTGGTTGTTAAATTTTTTTTTAAATGTATTATTTAATTCTTCCACTTCAAAACTATTTTCCACCATGAATTTGGCTATTATACAAAACCCTAAAGGCCCCCACATACTCGGGCGTATTTCAGTCCATGGAGGTCTGCATGTACTCAACACGGACTCGAAGCAGACGTCCACCAGACATGTTCGCACAAAGATCAATTTTTATGACTGCGTACTCGGTGTCACACATTAAACTACCCGGTGGAAACAGTGATCACATCGAACCGGTCTTCACGTGACTCCAAGCTGTTGAGGTTGAGAGTAAGAGTTACATGACTTCATATTGTTTTAATGTCGACATAAACATGAGAAAAGTCGACATAGACTTTTCGCTGCAGTGTTACAGAAACATAAGTGGAAATGCTTCACAGCAACAGGCTTTATTAGATATATCTACTGAGATATTGAGACGTTTTAATATGCAGAATTAAAAGAACAAAAATGGAACATCATCCCAGACAGGTGGTCCGATAAGTTGAGTCTGACTTTTTTTTTTTTTCTCCGAACGACAGGCGCTGGTGATCAGGTGTATGCTCATTTTAGATAGCTGCACAAATTATTAAATCAACCACAATTGTGCTTCTGGAACATAAACTAATCTTATTATGAAGGGATCCTGTTTGATTACAGTTAAACTCAACGCTCCTCTGCCCTGATGTGCAGCAGGATGCCCCGCTGACTCAGCAGCAGCTCTGTGACTTTGCGGGATGAACCGACATGCGACTGCCATTCTGTCCCGCACTGACAGGTGTGTTGAGGCTTCCCAGATGTAGAAGATGTAGAAGAAACAGGGCTAGGCGCCCAACTAGCTCATCAAACTTGACTGTATCCATTAGGGTTGTGGTAAATAAAGAAATTTATCTCAAGAGAATTTTAGGCAATCAGAATGAAGTCTCAACTGTCCGCCCAGAGTCCACGCAGGTGACAAAAAACCCCCGAAAAATTTGTTAAACTTGGCAAAATGTGGCATTGACTATAATCACCCAGTGAAAGAACGAATTTGCAGTTATCACAACCGTTGCTCTACAGCACAATCTAAGATGACTCGAACACTGTCTTATTACGAGATAAGAGTCTCAGATGTGAATTATCTACTTATCCGTTAATCCCAACACACTTATTCCCTAAAGGGTTACGGCGGGCTAATGAGATTCCGACGTGTTTTGACATTTCTCATTGTTGCGTGTGCAAACACCGTTGTCGTACCGCGCACAACGCGCACTCAAACGCTCTCCTGTCATCTTGCTGCACGACTTCGTCGGAGCCAAGCGAATTCCCGGGTGGCTCGACTGCGACTCGGCACCAAAGGGGGGCAGAGAGGCTTTTATCAGCCGCTGTCGCTGGTGACAATTAATGTCAGCGATTTGATGCGTCCTAGCTCCCGGGGAGGGGGAATGTCAATGGAGAATGGGTTAGAGGTGAGTGTATCCCCACATCTATAGACAGCGGTGAGGGGAGGGTGCCTGTCTGCTGGCTGAGAGAGTGGAACAACGCCAAGTTCTCCATTAGGGAACCACGCAAGGTCACTCCTGCATGCAGTCCTTGTGCCAAGCGACCCAAGCTATTTCGTGTGTCCTATACCAGGGTGGGGAAAGGAGAGGGTGGGGGGGAAAGAGAGGGCTTGAGGAGAGCAACAGATAGTAAAAGAGAGAGAGAGACACAAAGAGAAAAAGGAGCTGGAAGCGTTGTGGGCCACAGTCCAACCCATCTGGGACGCGCTCCACAGACAGTCTGTGCCAGAGGTCGCTGACAAAGCCGACCCCCATCTCTGTCGAATCTCTGAAAGTTCCATGGGAAGAAAATAAGTTTTAGCAAAGAATATAGAGGAGGGGGAAAAAAACAAAAACAAAACGTCAGCAGCAGACTGCTCAAGATGTTTAATCGGAGCAAAGGTCCCAGTGAAAACAAGGGTGTCTGCTCACCAGAGATTCTAATTTTCCCACTCCTTACAAGAGTCAGCCTGGCGCGCCGCCAAAGCTTGAGGTGAGATGGTCCGCACAGGGCGGCATTAATAACAATACAAAAAAATTAATAAATAAAAAATGGACATAAAGACGTTGCCCTTGAAACGAAATGAGACAAAACGTTAACTTTTGTTAGCGAGGATGTGGGGGAGGGTGAGGGGGGTGTTAGGGTGCTAATGCGACGGTCGCTTGTCAAGTTAATAATAATGGTTGCTTGTGTTTACAACTTTAAAGAAGCTCGGGGTTGTCGCTTATGGTCCAGAGCCTCAATACAACTCTATTTAGACAGAACCAGAGCTCATTAAAGGTCTTTAAATATGTGTGTGTGTGTGTGTGTGTGTGCATGGATCTGGGTGGGGGTAAGGGTGGTTCTGCCTCGCATTCAGCATCGCTGCTCTCCCTTTCAGCAATACTAGCTTTAGAGCTTTTAAATTGTAATGTGATAGGGTTCACCTGCAAAGCTACCACAATGAATTATTAAGCTCTCCACTATGGATGAGTGAGTTTCATTATAGCTCCACTCAGTACTGCAGGAAGATAAGCATGGCTGATTATTCCTGGGCTCTTTTTTTCCCCCTTTTGCTTTCTGGAGTGCCTGGAAAAAGGCGAAACTCTGCAAGTACAGCGAGAGAGAGAAAGAAAGAAAGAAAGAAAGAGGAGGGGAGATAAGATTTCCAATGTGTATTCAGATGTTCTTTCATGCTCCAGGAACAGGATGCAGAAGGGAAAAGGTGTGGCGGCAGGATCCAGGATTCAACACTCCTCTCTCTCCTTTTTTTTTTTTTTTTTACAATCTGTTTCTACAAACCAACCGAATGAGCTGCGCGGCGATAACTTTTCAACAAAGAAGTCGGCGGGGAAAAAGAGGATGGAGAAGACCCGGGGATTATTTTAATACGAGGTGCATTAGAGGCCCCGGTGTGCTTTCCATCCCTTTAAGTCATCAACAAAAACCTGCTCTACTTCTCTCGCTTTGGCTGAGGCGCATGTACACAGCAACAAAAGAAAAGCGAGCATGAAAAAGAGACGCTCCGGCAACCTGGCTTAAAAGTACTTGACTGCGTTCTGCAGGTGAATGACGGCGAAAAAGGGACTTGGTGTTACTGTCAAGGAAGGATGCACTGTGTGATAACTGAGATCACTTTCTCAAACATCGACGTCTTTGAGCCGATTTAACCCAAATGTGGCCTAAAATAAACAGCAAGCCAGCCGTGTTTAAAGCCCTTCCGCTATCTGACTGAGCTTTTCTCCGACTTAAAGTCGCGGGACAGCTGCAGCGTCCACTTGATGGCAGCTCCTCGCCTAATATGCATAATTGCACGTGTGTGTGTAATTGCAGAGGGTGCTGTAGGTAGGAGGAATAAGATCATGGGAAAGAAAAAAAATGTGTCAAGAAGAAACTTTAAAAAGTTTAGGATTGCAAACGGGATTTCCTTTGTTGATTCTTGTTTCTTAAAGGAGCAGTATTGAACTTTATATCATGTTCTAAAGTTATACACTTATGAAAAACATACCTGGAGTGTTGCTTTGATTCTTTTTTGCATGTTTGAGAAGTCCTTTTATCTCCATGGCAACCATTCACATGTGAAAAACGCCTGGATGGACGTCGCCCCGCCTTCTGCCTCAACAGTTTTATTACAGTCTTATTACAGCTGCTCCATCAGACTAGCCTACAGCAATTAGCAAGCAACTAGTGGAACTGTGCATATGCCAAGCTTTAAGGGTTAATAGAGGAGCAATGTGATGACTTCCTGAAAGAGCAAGATTATTTTTTAGAGACAGAGACTCAAGTTCAGGGACTTAAATTATAAAGTGCAATTCCTTTTGTCATGTTTGACATTTTTACCTTTTTGTATAACAACTGAAGGTAACAGTTACTTGATTGTGCTATAAAATGTCACTATGTGCCTTGAAAATACATAATACTGCCCCTTTAAATGTCACAATAAGGCAAACTCCTTGTTTTTCCAACATTGGGCTGAAAAAAGCATTACTGTACAATAAATGGATGTGAAAACATCTAGCCTGATTGACCCGGATAATGCATGACCAAAAACAAGTCGTTTTTTTCTGACTAATAGAAACAGAGGCACAACAAAGGCAAGACGTTTGAACAAGACCACGGAGAAATCTAGAAATAAAATGAAGCCAAAGTAGAAGAACATTTACTCAAAGGAATTGACATCTAAGTTTAACATAATTATCCGAGAAGAATAAAAGCAAGGCTATCATGGAGTTTTGTAAATAACACCTCAAGTGACTGTTATCTGTTTCTAATTATCTTTAAAGGTGTAATAAAACTGTTGAAATGAAAGATGAACGACTTGTTTTCAGAGGCAAGCAACTCAATACGGCACCTCAAAAGACATTAATGGCAGTAATATTCTTCTCTCCCCAATCGATGCTGAGCAAAATTAATATTGGAGAGTAAATCTTTCATTTTCCTGATTGATTACCATCATTAAGACCATTGATCAGCTCCGAGAAGAAAGAAAAAAGCAGTTAATGGGAGGGGGAGCAGCTTGTACCTTTTCATCTGCCTCCAACACCGAGGAGGAAAACAGACGCCGATTCTCTCCTCTCCTCATTTGAACATAGATGTCAAGAAGAAATTTGCAACCATCAAGGGAATGTTTTCATTCTGACCTCCTCTCGCTAAATGAACGCTCGCCCTTGATGGCGGAGAAGAGACGCTTATAGTGTATTTAAGAAAACAAGAGATATGTGCAATGTATTCAAGGTTAATTTACGCTTAACTCTTACTATGAAGTGTTTGCCTGTTGGGGCTTCATTAGGGCGACGCCCTAGTTGCATCCGAGGACGAGATTAACCTTGTGCAAGAGGAGGAGGGTGGGCTTTCTTCCCCCGTCGTCCATTTATACTCGTGCACCAGTTTGACCGCCATGGGGGTGACTGGTGCAAGTGCTCGGTAAACAACTGTGCTGCACGAGGCATCTGCCACGAGAAGGACAGGGAGGGTGCAACGCCAGCACAGAGGCAGAATGCATAAAGACGCTGAAAGTGTCCAGGAATCTCAGTTTTAGAAATTTGCAGAAATGAGTAAAGAGACAGAGAGAGAGAGAG
>NW_015117350.1:0-546 GCF_001443285.1 Poecilia latipinna
TTTTGGGTGTCCGCCCCCCTCTGCTGCTGCTGCATCGTTGTGGAAAACCTGGAGCGGCAGAGAAATCTCCGGTTTTTATGTGTATGTTTACTGATTTTCTTTTAAAAAAACTTTGGGTTTGTGGCTTATAGTCCGGTGCGGCTCATAGTTTGGAAAATACGGACTATAATCCTTCCTGGATTTTTTCTATGAAGAACCCAGAGAAGGTTATTTAGTTATTATTTATTTCATTAATAATGTTATTATTTATTTCCTGACTTTTGTTCTGTGAAGAACCCAGAGAGGGTTATTTGATTGTGCTTTCTGGAAAACAATACATTTTTACATTTAGGCACTCCTGCAATTGTCACACTTTTTCTGTTACAAACTGACTCCGGCCCCCCACCGGAGAAGGGAAAAAGTTATGTGGCCCTCACAGGAAAAAGTTTGGGGACCCCTGATCTACGTTATGATTCTGTGTTGCTGATTAAATAAAATGATATGGTAATGATGTGTCTGACAGATATAGCCGTGAGTTCATGCTAACCGTATGGCGATCTTACAGCG
>NW_015117350.1:6137-7525 GCF_001443285.1 Poecilia latipinna
TAGGTGGTCTTGACCACAACACTGGATTATACTCTGATGCAGAGAAATAAATCAAATCAGACCTTTCTGCTGTTCCTTCAAAGTTGCTGAGAGGCTGAGAGTTAGCATCTTTCACTGACCTCAGTTCCCATTGTGTCACAGAGTTGAAGTGAAAAGTCCAGTTTTTGTTATGTCTTGTTGAGAAAATAAATTTAAAATAAGCTAGTTTTAAAACTTAACATGTCTTGATTCAAATGGCCTAATTGTGGTTTTAAAATTAGTAATGTATTCTGGCCTATTGACCTTTATGTTACCTGTAGTTACAGCAGATGGTTTGCTAGGATCGTTTGAACTGCCTTTTGTCTGTGGGAAAACAATACAGTAGAAGTTGTAGCTTTTCACACTCATCTGTGAAAGGCCGTAAACATGGCAGGGGTTTCTGGCTTGAGAGAGGGTCAGAGATAGCTCCTGGTTGGATGAGCAAAGATACGCCTTATTTGAATAAATTAAAGATAAGAATACGCCTTTTACTATAAAACTTTCTACATGGAGTAACAAATCAGATTTGCTCTTGCAACTCTCCAAAGACGTCTTTGCACGTCTTTGCTTTTCTTTCTTTCCTTCTTTTCCAAGTCTGTCAGGTAAATGAATGTATGTCTCCGTTGTTCTGCAGTTTCTGTGTAAGTTTATGCATAGTCTTATATTGGATTAAACTCTGTTATTCTGTGACGTCAACACGCATTGTTGTTTTCCTCGTGGCCACATGTGGCCCGCTGAGAGGACCTGGGATCCAGAGGAAGAGAGAGAGCCAGACTTTTTTCCAAAATTAATTAATTCAGAGAATCTCTTCCTTAACAGTCTCCAATTAAGAATGTTGCAATAAGATTAAATCAAGTAATTGCATGACAAATTAAAACAATGTTGATAATTTTCAGTTGCATGCTTGTTTATTTTTGCAGAGGCATCGCTAGCCATCTCTGTGTACGAGCTTTAAATTTTACGTGCATAAATTTCAGAAGTTGGTTAGCGGAGAAAGGAAAGCCCCATTGCACAAGTTCCATAGAAAATGAATGGAGAGGGAGCAATGTCACTTCCTGTGTGTTGAGTCCATAAGGAGGAGTGAACTCTCACATCAGTTGCCTGCCATGCTCCTGGTCTCCTACCACAGAGCGTAGCATGAGGAGGAGCAATCTAGGGAAACGTTGGGTTAAAAGCCAAATGTGACAGCTGCAGTCTGGGAGCGCTTTGGATTCAAAAAGAACAACCGTGGTGAACCCCTGAATCTGTGGAGCTGCTATATTGTATAACAGTAGCAACTAAACAATACAACCAGCATATCTGCACCTAAAATGTAATCAACTGATGCAAGTTTCCTACCTTAGAAAATCAATAAATTACAACTTTTTGTC
>NW_015117350.1:10601-15760 GCF_001443285.1 Poecilia latipinna
TTTATCTCTTTTACTTGTTAAAAACAGAACGGTTTCCTGTCTGCTGGCGGTCTGAAGTGCTAAAAAGAGTGATTAAGTTCTTTCTGCTTACTATAGGCGAGTAATTTCTTTGCGCAAAGAACGAGCTGCCAAAAATCTGAGACTCATAGGTATCTCATACGTTCTGGAAAAATGCAGCTCGGACAATAAGCACTTTTTCAGTCTGGTCTCACCCGTTTGGTGACGGTAACAAGGAATTTTCTTCCATTATAAGTTACCATATATCAGCCAATCTGGTGTAGTTCTTCTGAACAGGCACTTTCATTGAGCTGACTAATAAATAACATATCACGATTTGTTAAATTTGGCAGGAGGCCAAGAAGCTTAACTTTAACATTAAACCAGCTGAACCACGAAGAGAGATTGGGATCTCTGTGAAAAGCGCTATAAAAATAAAGAATAAGAATAAGAAGAGGCCAGGAGAGGACAGTTCTTTTTTTTCTCTGTGAGACCACCGAATGTCTCCATGAGAGAGACAGCGGAGTTCCTTAGCGGAGGGAACGAGTTTTTCTCCAAGGAGTGACCACGGCATATCCCAACCACGAAGAGAGCAAAAACCTCTTCTGGTGGGAGAAACCAAAGTCCTCCATGAGGTTATGTGTGGCCTGAGATAAAGTTGAAAAATGAGTAAAAGTTGTGAATACAGAAGTTCAAGTTTTGAAGAAAATTGAGTTTTTATGGATTACTTTATGAGTTAAGCTGCAGTAATTGTTCTTTAATTTCATTGCTTTGAGTTTTGGTGAGGAGTTTAAGTGTTTCTGTCAGCCTTGGCTAAAATAACTGAAGTCCTAATATAATTGTGTGCACACATTAAAATTGGACAGTGGCTAATTAAATCAATAGCCAACTAAATTTTAAATCTTTATAATAAATATATTAGTCAATATAGTTACATTAACTAGAATCCCCAGGGAGGAGGAGGAAGAAAAAGAATAATAGGAGGTAGAAATACAAATGGAATGGTTGTTGCTGAGATTAATGCTGAATAATGGGGAATGTATGTTGTCTGTTGTGTAAGTAGTTGATTGGCATGCCTGTATATACTGTAAAATTCTGAAAAGTGCATGTTTTTGGCTTATTAAATAACTGACTGCTTTCAAAGTAACATTGAGCATTAGAAGCCAGGCTCTATATAAGAGTTAAAATTTGGTCTTCATTTTGACTGCAATTGTTTTTACGCTGTTTGTAACGTGTAATTTTATGCTGTGCAATATAGATAGGAAAATATGCATATCTTGCCGCTATATTTCAGAAAAGTTGGGAGAAAGAAAAGTTTCTTGATTGAATTCCCAGAAACACACACACACAAACTTCCCTCCCACCTTTTCTACCCTCTGGTCAAGCTTTCAGCTTTCTTACTTCCTATCCTCCATCTCGCTCACCCCCCTCTCTCTCTCTCTCACACTTCGCCACACTATTCGGTCCCGGATCTGTCGTGATTTAAGACCATCCTTTGTTAACACCCATTTGTAGTCCATAGTATTTAAGACAGCCCACTTCCTATTACGCATAGCTGGCCTCCACCTTTGCTCATTTCAGACTAAAGCAAAGTGAAGATTAGTTTTTCCTTTTTTTATTTCCTCTGCTTGTAACAGTGAAGAGGTTTAAGCCTAAAGCCTTGAGTTAACTCAAATAATACATACTTTTATCCAAATAATCATTGTTTCTGTGACACTGAACTATGTTAAACATTTTTCAAATGTATATTTTACTGTAAAAAGAGTTGAATAACTGCAAAAACGCTTATTGGTTAAGCTTAGGCCCAAAAGGCCTTGATATAGAACATAAAGCAAACCGAACACAGATACAGGAAATGGAAGAAGAAATTGAAAGCCTTACACGATTAGCTGAACAGGAGCCAGGATGTGAAAATGATGAAGACGGAGTGATGGCTTGTCCATGTACAAGCACTCCGGTTAAAAAAACAACAAAAAGCCCCAAAACAAAAAGAATATAATTTGAGATCCAGACCTGACATACGCAAACCTGATCGTTATGACACCTCAAAACAATTACCAATCATATTTAAAGGAGATGTTGCCCAATATTTGCCATTTGCCTCGACAGTTCTGGTCGGGTTAGTCTCGAGGGTGCCAGACATTCATAATGGTGCAGGAAGATGGATAAGAGCACTTGAAGAAAAGACAGTTGGCAAAATCTTGGCACCTGGAGACATAAACCAAGAATAATTCATCCTTTTTCAAACAGATCTATTTTCAGACAGAGCCAAAGATTTTACACCCATAATATCTTTAAAACATATTATGTAATATTTTCACATGCCTTATGACCCTACAGCTTCATCATCTGCAAAGTTTACACCTGGATCTGATGATGGCTCATTGTCTGGGGTTATATAGGGGTTGAACCACAGTGGAAAAGTGGCTGAGAGACATTTTTAAATCTACAAGAAAGCACTGAGGTGTGACATCAGGGCCAGCAGATTTGGAAACCTCCCTCATTCTTCACTGTTTTTTTTTTTTATTTGGACACTTAACGCTATTTTTTTTACTAGTTTAAGGTTGGAAACTGCAGAAAATGACAGTGATTCATCACCAACCCTTTTATATGTTGCCTTCTTGTTTGAAATTTCACTTGTGTGTTTGTGTGGATAGATGGGTTAGACAACAGATGGAATAATAGATATATTTTTTTTCTTGTTTCAGATTATCTATGAAGAAAGTGAAGCTCCCATGCCTCCTCTCTGTAATCTGTACCAATGTAATCTGTAAAAATGTACCACTCTCGTTCATAAACGACCTATCAGAACTAGGAGCAAGGACTTAGCACTGTCAATCACACTTGTGTAAACGACACATGAGACACATGTGAAAATGTTCTACTTCTAATTAATCATCCATCCATCCATCCATCCATCCATCCATCCATCTTCTCCCGTTTCTCAGGAGTCGGGTCGTGGGGATAGCAGCCTAAATATGGAGGCCCAGACTTCCCTCTCCCCAGCCACTTGGGCCAGCTTCTCCGGGGGAATCCCAAAGCGTTCCCAGGCCAGCCAAGTAACGTTGTCCCTCCAGTGTGTCCTGGGTCTTCTTCTGGGCGTCTTCCTGGTGGGACGTGCCCAAAATAACTCACCAAGGAGGCGTCCAGGAGGGATCCTAAATCAACTGGCTTGAAGGAGCAGCGGCTCTACTCTGAGTCCCTCCCAGATGTCTGAGTTTCTCACCCTTTCTCTAAGGGACAGTCCATATGCCCTGTGGAGAAAACTCATTTCGGCCGCTTGTATACGTGACCTCGTTCTTTCGGCCATGACACAAAGCTCATGACCATAGATAAGGATAGGAATGTAGATCGACTGGTAAATCGAGAGCTTTGTTTTTGACTCGGCTTTCTCTTCACCATGACAGACTGGTGTAGCGCCCGCTTCACTGCAGACACTGTGCCAATCCATCTGTCGATTTCCCACTCCACTCCATTTTTCCCTCATCTGTGTACAAGATCCCGAGATCCCCTTGGGGCAAAAAATCCTCCCCAGCAAGAAGAAGGCACTCTACCCTTTTCCAGCTCAAGACCATGGCCTCCGATTTGGAGGCACTGATCCTCATCCCAGGTGCTCCATATTCCTGGAGAACCTCTCACAAGGCTCCTCGAGAGACATGTTGAAAGCCTTCTCCAAGTCTGCAAAACACATGTAGACTGATTGGACACCCTCCAGGTTCCTGTTGAAAGTGTAGAGCTGGTCCAGTGTTCCACAACCAGGACAAAAACCACACTGGTTTTTCTGAATCTGAGGTTTGACGATCCAATGAACCCTCCTCTCCAGGACCCCTGAGTAGAACTTGACAGGGAGGTCTACTCAATTACAGAGTGTAACCCCCTGTAATTGGCCAAACTCTCCGGTTCCCCTTTTTTTTTAATCACTGTCTTTTTATTGTGTTCTTTCCTTTTATGCATACAGTTTGAATACAGAGAGGTATTTATCCAACAGATACAAAATAACATACAGAAAATTAATCCCTACAAAGTAATCCCATTTAGTCCACCCAGGTCACTACCCAGTAGATCCACGGACTACATTCCTATCCCTGACAGAAGTGGAACGTAATAAAGTGAATTAACTTAATTAATCTGGAGCCTTATTGTATGTTTTGAAATGAGTCAAGAAAGGGCCCCCATGTTTTTTCAAATTTACTGGTTGAGTTTTGAAGAGAGCATCTAATTCTTTCCAATTTCAAACACGACATAAGGTCATATAACCACTGTTTGTGAGTCGGAGGAGCAGCACCCTTCCACCTGGTCAGAACTGTACGCCTCGCTAACAGCGAACAAAATGCCAGTGCCTGCCGTTTAAAGGCTGGTAAAGGCAACCCCTCACCACTGAAGCCAAAAAGAGCCAAGAGAGGGCCAGGTGTTATCGCGACTCCAGCCAGCCTGGACATCGTACGGAAAACATCTGTCCAGAACTGACCAAGAGCGGGACAGGACCAGTACATATGAACCAGTGTGGCCACAGTTGTTTTGCATTTGTCACAGTATGGGGTGATTTCTGGACAGAAATGAGATAGTTTGCTTTTGGAGAGATGGACTCTATGTACAATTTTGAACTGAATGAGACAATGGCGTGCACACAGAGATGTTGTATTCACCAGTTTAAGTATAGAGGCCCATGTCTTATCCAGTATAGCCATATTCAAGTCTTCTTCCCATGAGGTTTTAAGTTTAGATGAGGAGGTCTCTTTCATAGTCAACATTTTATTATAAAGCCACAAAACCAGCCCTTTACGAGTCGGGTTCAATAATAGGATGGTTTCTAACAGTGTATGCTCTGGCAGAGATACTGAGCCTAAAAGGTGAGACTGAAGAAAGTTTCTGGCTTGCAAATATCTAAAAAAATGGGATTTGGGTAAACCATATTTATTATCAAGTTCCACAAAGGGTGCCAAATTCTTCTCTGTGAAAAGGTCCTTAAAATGAGTAAGCCCCCTCCGGTGCCACTCTAGGAACACCCCATCCTGAACAGATGGTTTAAAAAGGTCGTTAAGTGCAATTGGACTTAAGAGAGAAAAACCGTGGAGTTTAAAGTATTTCCTAAACTGGCCCCATATTTTCAGTGAGTGTTTCACTACAGGGTTTAAAATAGGTTTAGCTGAAGCAAGCGAGAG
>NW_015117350.1:18802-19221 GCF_001443285.1 Poecilia latipinna
TCGTGGAGTTTAAAGTATTTCCTAAACTGGCCCCATATTTTCAGTGAGTGTTTCACTACAGGGTTTAAAATGGGTTTAGCTGTAGCGAGCGAGAGTGGGGAGCAAAGCACGGCCGGGATGGATATGTTGTTACCACTGCGTAGCTCCATAGCCACCCAGTCAGGGCAGCCACCCAGGTTATGGTAAAAATACCAGAACACTAAGCATCTAAGGTTGGCGGCCCAATAATAAAACCGGAAATTGGGAAAGGCAAACCCCCCCTGCTGTTTAGGTTTTTGGAGTTGTAATTTGTTAAGCCTTGGGCGTTTACCCTGCCATATGAAGGATGAGAAAATCGAGTCCAGTTCATTAAAAAAGTATTAGGAATAAAGGTGCGTAATGCCTGAAAGAGGTATAGAAATGTGGGTAGTATATTCATT
>NW_015117351.1:0-3290 GCF_001443285.1 Poecilia latipinna
ACAGCCAGTAATCTATAACATAAGCAGCAATGGAGCTAATTCAGAGAGGTGAACAGGAATGCTCTTTGAGTGTGCTTTGTTAGAGAGAAAGTGATCATAGTGTTACATACCATAAATAAAACATCTATCACCCTGCAACAACATTACTAACATCCAAACTGTCAGGATTCTAGTCGTTGCCACTCAGTTTGTGTGAAACTGATGTGAGAATACAACAATGCTGAATGTTTATAGTTTTAGAGTACTTTATTATGCCTTCAAATGAAATCAAGCTGGCAGCTTATGAAGTTGATTTTCATTTGTTTCTGTTTATGTGCATTTTTTTGTGTGTGTGCAGGAACAGCAACAAAATGAATCACAACCGAAAAGTCCTTCCTTGGGTTTGTACATTCACTTTTAAAACAGTGTTTAGTCTTAAGTCTACAAATATGCTGAATCTGACTATGACTATGTCAGAGTAAAATTCAAAACAATTCCCTCTGCAGATAACTGACCTGTTGCAAAGGAATCATCTAACCTGATTCTTTTTATACACTGGCAATAAGCCTAAATACTAGGCTTTCTGTTTAAAAAATGACAATAATCCACAATAAATCTTTTTTATTATTTTATATTGATCCAGTACATTTTAATTGTAAAAGAAACAAATATGTGTGAATAAAAGATATATTACATTGAAAACCTGCAATACCCTGCATACATGGGTGTAAACACAACTGAACTACTTGGAATATTTTCTTGAAGCATTTGTATGTCTAAAACCTCTCACTAATTACAGTGAATCTGATGAATCAGAAATAATGTTCAGCTTAAGATTTTCTAGACATTTTCTTTGTTTAGAGCCACAATTTGTAGAGAGGTTAAAATATCAACAACCTCTCATTGTGGAAAGTTGTCAGTAGAAGTGTAGAAGACTTTGTCCAACCTTTGTTAACTTCTGTTCTATTTTACATTAAACCTGCCATTAGTGTTGCTGTCTGTCTGCATTTTCATACACTCTTTGCACTCATTGTTTCATCTCCAGCCATTTCACAAGTAAGTCCAATTTATGTGCAGTTATATAGCTTTTGGAATTATGTTTTATTGAGTTTCAAATTTTTGTGTTTTTGGTAGAAAATTTCAGAATTTCTTTTCTCTTTTCACTCTTTTTTTTCTATCTACAACATACCTAGTATGCTGTTGTATCTGGATGTTTATGAGAAGTCTCACAGCAACAATACTGAAGGAAGAAGACATACCTATTAAGGCCAGATTAAAGTTGAGCTACAATGATATAAACTGGGAATGAATAGGCCATGACAGATATTTTCAAAATTCTGTGGGGTTCATTGATGTAAATTGGCCACATAACCTGATTGATTATGAGAGCTTTTGCTTGGTAGATTAGGAAAAAATTAACAAATCAAGATGCGGGATCCTGATGTGTTCCTACCTAAGAGAACTGGATAGTGAAGTTGAACAGATTTTGTTTCATTAGTGATTTTTGATGTGCACACTCATGCAACCAGAATAACACTCAAATTATTTTTAATTCATAATTTCTAATATCACAAAAACCTTTGGTAGTAAAATGTATAGAAGAGTGTTGTAGGAAAAGAAAGTCCACTAAATAAGTCAGATCAAAGATTTGATTTTCCTTTCAGTATTTCAGTGAGGTCTTATTGCTGTGCTACTATTTGTTCTAAAGCATTTTTCACTTTAAAGTGAGAGGGAAAGGCTTGAAGTACATCCAGAATCTTTATTTTTCTGAGTTTCACAGAACAATTTGAGAAACATCAGAAGTGTTTGATTAAAGTATAGAATGAACTTAATGGATCTGAACTAAATCTGGGAAGATTTGGATTTTGTATAGCTGCGTATAGGTTGGACTTATTTGTGACATTAATGGAGGTTTTTTGCTTCTAAATTTGAAATATTTAACAGTTATGAACATAAACTTTTTCTAATTTTTCTCAAATTGACACATATATTTAAAGGTGAATGGTGGCCCAGAATAAAGATCTTCCCATTCATCACTGGTGAGACATTTGGTGCCTATGAGGCAATAATGGAAAAAGTGAAGAATAATTACTGGCCAAACTCCTGGCTGGCCCCTACACTTGAGGAAAAACAAAGTCCAGAGGAATCTTCGGTTGTTATTGTCTTTTGTCCAATTACCTCACGCATTGGATCAGATGTGGAGTCAGCAATGACAAATCCAAAAGGTAATGGAAATCCTTGTTACTGTTGTGTCTGTTACTCTCAGAATTATGTTCTTTCTAAACACTGTTTAGCAGCTCTAATATTTAAAATAATTTACCATCAAATATGTTCAGCTATGTTATTTCTCCCATGTTCTTTTATTCTTTTCTTTTATTCTTTTATTCTTTTCAAAGTGTTTTGCTATTTGATCCATATAAATGTTGTGAATTTTTATCTTGCAAACATGAATATTAACTTTCCTAGAATTTGCACTTGATTAAAAAAAAACTGGTGGTTCCCCTTCCTAAATTATCAACTAAAGTAATTTTAATAGCTGCGTTACACAGACTTGTTACTTGAGAATGTGTGAACTTTACAATAATAATCAGAAATACAGCTTTGCATAAAAGTATCAGTGTTGAGTCAATAACTAGTGACAAATGATACTACAGGCATCATCCAGGTGCAAAATTTGGGTCAGCAATTTAACACTAATGAAAACCAATCTTTAGAAACAATGGTTATGAAAATTACTATTTTAACCATGTTTTAAGGTATACAACAAATGTTGTTGGTTTGGAAATAAAAATAAAAATGCTGACAATCTGCCTTTCAAAAGCTAAATATTCCCTTTTCTTCATTTTCTGTAGCCTGAAGAAGTTTGATGCATGTTTTGATTTGGAATAGATTGCAATACAGTTGCCTTTGTGGAAAAAAAAATATCATAAAGATATTCAGATTTACTCACTACTTTTAAACACAATGCTATGATTTTGAACATAAATGTGAATATATTGTGGCTGTCTCCTTATAATTTGTAAGATCAGAACTTTACCAGTTAATGGACCTTATGTGTAAAAAGATTTAACAACAAAAAACCTTCAATAAATCTATTCTTTTCCATGTGTTTCAGTCTCATCGCTGGATAAACCAGTGATTCTGGTTCTGATGCATCACACCAGAGATCCTGACTATTCAACTGCAGGAACAAAATGGTCAGAAGTGTATAAAAATGTTAAGCTAGAGGTTCATGTTCTCTTCCATCAGACAATACCAGGATTACTGACTTGTCAACAAAATGATCAGGCAATCGAAGCCATTGAGAAAAA
>NW_015117351.1:8360-12370 GCF_001443285.1 Poecilia latipinna
TGATGGTAGAACGGATTAGGTGGTCCAGTTAATAGACTCAAAGTCCACACACTGATGCTTTCATATATGGACAGTAATCCATGAAATATGTACCTAATAAACTGGCCAGTGAACCTACGTATAATGAAAAATTACAGTCACAGAGAGAGCTTATAAAATCATTTGTAAGAAGGGAAAAGGTTTAAAAGGATTGCACAGGTTAGACCACTTGATACATCAGATTGTAAATCGGTATGAAGACTCAATTTCCCAGAGTTCTTTGCGGCTCAGCGCTCCAGGCTGGACCTGTGGGAGCTGGTAGTGTTGTGTTCAACATCTTGATGGAGAGACGCTGACCGGAGCTCCGAGTCTCACCGGAGAGCTTCATCCGTCTGATCCGTCCACTGTGTCCGAACCGAACCCCGGTTCCCAGCAGGTCCGACGTTGGCCTGTCTACTTCTCTCTTACCGTCTTTGTTGTTGCGGACTGTGCGGGGATGGAGGTTGCGGAGTGCGGGGTGTGCGGGGTGAAGGTGATGTGCCGCTTCAGGCCGCTGAGCGACTCGGAGCGGAGCCGCGGAGACAAATTCATCCCCAAATTCAACGGAGAGGACACGGTGGTGCTGGCGGTGAGTCCTGACCCGACCGAACCGAACCCGTTTACCGCACAGACACGCCCTCCTGCTGTGTCTGCGCGTGCACGTGTCCGCGCTGCAACAATAGAAACAGAAAAAATGTAACAACGTTAAACAGATGCTGCTGATAGTTTAGTTTGTTTAATATGAGGTTGTACGCATGATTGAAACCAAATCTTAACTGATAATTAGATTTTTCCCCCACTTTGAGTTAGAAGAAGCGGCTGAATTGAGCTTTATGCTAATTCATTCATTTCCTTTTACTGATAATCACAGCATTCAGTTAAAGTTCTGATTAACCGGTTTGATGCTCTCACATGTCTGAATACATGAAAGACGAAAACAACCTATTGGAGTGTATCCCTTCAGAGACAGCTGAAAAAAATAAATACATTCTCTTATTTTTATATTAAATAAACTACAGTCATTTTCAATCTGCTGCTTTCAGCTGAAACTTTCAGGACTAATTGGACCTGAGAGTTCAGGAGTGACTTCTGCTTTAATGAATGGCTGACCCAGTTCTTCAAGTTTCAGGGAAAAACACAAACAGAAAATAACGAGGCAGATATAAAACAGTTTTAATGACAAGACTCCACAGGAGAGCAGTTTGTGTATTATTGAGTCTCTCTCCACAGCTGAATTTTTTATTCAGCTTGTTTAGAAAGTTTTACAAAAAACAAACAGTTTCTAATTATGTCCTTCCATCCAACGTCTGTGGAGGGAGCAGCTAAGATCTGCTGTTATAACAGAAGGAAACTTTTTCTCCTCCACTGATCTGGCTTAGGAATGGACTTTCTAACAACTGCATGGAGCTAAAATAACCAACGGCGAATATTCATGAATTTCAACATGGATTGAGCTTTTGGCATAGCCAGTTAGAGTGAATGCTTGATATACAAATAAGTCAGTTTCCTCCAAAAACACATTGATTTCTGGTTTCATTCAGACAAAAAGGGGGGATGGAGCCTCTGAAAGACCTCATGGGAAAAGACCTGTTACCATGACAGCAGGTGGGGGCTGACAGAGGTCATGTGACCAGCAGCAACAGATCAAGAAAAAAAATATTACTAAGAGATTCAGATCCACGGAGTGAGAATAACTGAACAGACGTTGAACTCACTGTGAGGCTGGCTGTGTGTGTGCACACATGTATGTGCGTGTGTGTGTATGTGAGAGAGCATGTGTGAGAAAAAGAGTGTGTGTGTGTGTGTGTGTGTGTATTTATCTGTGTGTGTCTGGCATCGTTCAGCAGCAATCATTTTTCTTCCGTCTCATTGGTCCAGTCATCTCAGCCGTCTCCCTGGGGATGCAGAGATGCAGTCACCATGACGACAGGCATCTTATTGAAACAGACAGACCTGCAGCAAGAAACCGACTCAGGATCACTAAATGTAATAGATGGATTGATGCTTTGGGGCATTGAGACCCGTCTTTATTGACAATTTGTGTCGCAATCAAATAATAAGTTAGAAATCATCACTTTGTCTTTTATTTTCAGGTATTTACATCTGAATTTACTAGAACAGAAAACTGAAATTATTAAAATCTACCAACAGAAAGATGCTGGTTTTAAATTTAAAAAACAAATCCAAGTTAACTGATTTAGAGTAGCTTACTGATCAGTTTATAGAAGGAAAGAAGATTTTAAACAATTTGGTTCTCTCTGTTGACTAAAACCACACTAAGCTTTATTTTACAAAACTAGAAAAGGGAGTCATAAACTCCACACTATTAAGTTGAAATTGATCAACTATACTTCCTTTGATAGATGTTTTTCTATTTTACTCTTTCTTTTGCTCATTTGTGTCCTTATCTGAGTTGTGCAACATAAAACTGTCTATTTTAAAGTAGATATAATGTTTTAAATTTAGTTTTCTCCCTGTCAGAGCTCAGAGGAGATCATTAAAGTCTGTCTCCTACATTTTCACACATCAATCTGGGCCTTTAACATGAACTTTAGATGTCCTGTTAAAGAACATATCACTGAACTTCAGCAGTGGGTAGTTTTATCAGATGATCAGAGGTTATCTGAGTTTGTGAGGTTTAACCTGGATAGTCACGCCTGCAGTTCTCCGTCGTGATAAGCTGCTTCTGTTTCTGTTGTTTTTGTGGTTCCATCTTCATTTGCCTTTTCTCTGCCTTAAATGGTTCATCCTTGTTAAAGAGAAATGTTCTTACTCTGCATCACTACATCTTGTAAAATTGATCTGCTTGATCTAAAGACAGGAAGAAGAGGCTCACTGCTGGTTCTCTTCCATTATCATGACTTACTTTCCTCTTATTTAATGTGATGCTGTTTGGCGTCAGCGTTCTTCTTCTGTGCCTGCCGGTCGCTTTGGAGTGGGAAACCGTTCACACAGAAGTCTGACCGCAGTGGCATTTAATTAGTAATATGAACCACCCAGCAAAGAAAAATGGATTTCAGCAAAAAAAAATTGGAATTGATCATCAAAACCTGCTGTGTCACCGTAGCCATAGTTACTTGATTGTGTTATAAATGGCATTATGTGCCTAAGAAGTGCGTGTACATCCTCTTTAAAAACAGGATCTGGTGCATCACTGCTCTGCGGTCCTGTTGTGTCTTGGCCTTGCATTCAGCAGCCAGATGGTCAAACCGTCTGTCTTTTATGGCTTCACTCTGCCCTGTGTTGTAAAGTCAGCTGACCCTTCAAATTTTAACAGTGTTCATGCTGCCATTTCCCTGTTTGGAGGCTCAGAGGAGAAACAACTGCAGGGTGACTTCACCACCCCACGGAAATGTTGGCCATTTCAGAAAATACACAAAAACAAACAGATGTCTCGAATGACCATGCGAGTATCCCACATAGCTGTTCCATAATTAGATAAATAATTATTATCACCATCATATAATTCAAAGTAAACTGTGTGTATCAATTTGGTGTAACTTGGTGCCCATGAAGTAGTTCTAGGCTGCAAAGTGTTTGGTGACTCTTGCTTTATACCAATCAGTCTCTGTCATTTGTTTTTTGAGGTCTGCTAAGTAGATCATCACTTGTTTGTTACAAAGAAGCTGTGATTCTCCTTTAAAGAAAGTCTATAAAATCAATCTGTATGTGTAAGTGTGTTATCATGTTAGCTCAAGGATAGAACTGACCGTTGACTTTTCAGTGGCAATATAAGAAACATAAGCAGCTCTGTGCCTTTTTGTATACACTTTCAAATGTATTTGAACTTTTGGGCATAATTATTGTTACGGTTCCTCTTTATTGTTACCCAAAGTTAGACTAATCTATATGTGGAAAATTTAAAGGTCTGCTAAAAATAGAAAGATGTTGAGGTAACATAGCAATTAAATCTATAATAATAACTGATTTATTTAAGTGAGATTTTAGCAGCTAGCTGGCATACATATATATATATATATATATATATGTAT
>NW_015117351.1:17762-19202 GCF_001443285.1 Poecilia latipinna
GATTGATTGATTGATTGATTGATTGATTGATTGATTGATTGCCCAGAAAGATAGTTTTCTAAATTTTTCCCAGTTTGTATCAGATTAGACTTCTAAAATTCTCTTTTTGTTCCACGTTTTTTACATTTTCTTTCTCTAAATCTCCCTCTAATTAATAAATGTGGTTTTCTGAATTTCTGTTTCGAATTAGAAATTAACATCTTACAATGGATGAAGATGTGTACTGATGTTGTTGAACGTGGGGGAAGCCGGAGCACCCGGAGTGAACCCACACCTGCACGGCGAGACATTTCCCACCGTGCAGTCCTGTCTTTTGAATATTAAAATGTCCAATTACAAACAATAGTAGCTTTTTTTCCAAATACCACCAATCACCCAAAACACACGTGTACTGATGTTGAACGTGGGGGAAGCCGGAGCACCCGGAGTGAACCCACACCTGCACGGCGAGACATTTCCCACCGTGCAGTCCTGTCTTTTGAATATTAAAATGTCCAATTACAAACAATAGTAGCTTTTTTTCCAAATACCACCAATCACCCAGAACACACGTGGCCCCGCCCCCCTTTTAAATCTAATCTACTTTAGACTTCAGTTGATGTCTAAAGTCAACTGATGTCCAGCATCCATTTATGCTGGATGGACTTTGCATCTGTTTTTGAACCGGCGTAGAGATGGTGGAGTTAGAGCCTTTTTGATTCGCTTCCACAGTGATGTCTTTTTCTGGGGGTTCTCTTCTTCTTCAGAAATATTGTTCTCCTCAGCTGACTCTGCTTGCAGTTCTAATTCCTGAGGTAATGTTTGGACTTCATCTTTGTTTAATGTAACCTTTATTTGTGGAGGCGATGTTTTCTGATTTTCCATTAGACCACACTCCTCCTCTGTGGAAACTACATGAAGTATTGTCTCAGTTTGTTCAGGAGCAATCAGGGGGATCTCAGGTATTTTTTCTGAATCAGGATTTGCTGTCATAGTCATTGGGACCAAATGTTGATCTGTCTCAATCGAGTTTACAACTGTTTCCAGTTCAGGTTTTTCTTCAGTCATCTGCTGTTCTTTAGCGATCTCTGTTTCTATTGTGTGAATCTCGTTTTTAATGAAGGCTGTCTGATCCTGAATTGTTTCTACTGTAGAAACTTCCTGTTCTATGTTTGCTCCAGAAACGTTTTCCTTACAGAGGCTCTCCAGTTCGGATGCATCTCTCATTGCTGCCTTTGTCTTGATGTTACGTTTAGATTTCTTTGATCTCTTCTTCTCATCCTGGTGGTCTCCATGTTGTTGCGCTGTGGAGACCGTTTCTTCTTCTATCACCTGCAGCACTTCACCGATGGCTGTTTCATTTGTGTGAATGTCGTTTTCAATGGTCTCTGCCTGGTCTCCACCTATTTCCGGTACTGAAAGTTCTGTTTCATTGTTGTCACCAGAAATGTTTTCCTCATT
>NW_015117352.1:0-2402 GCF_001443285.1 Poecilia latipinna
AGCGCCACCTGGTGGTGCTGGTTGGTAGAGGAAGTGCTGAAAGGTTGGAGGTGTTTGTCAGAGGTGTGTGATGATGGAAGCCTCTCCCTGGTTTGTGAGTCTGAGCTCAGAGATCAAATGTTTGGTTCTTGAACTCTTTGTTGAATGTGATGCAGCT
Source organism: Poecilia latipinna (assembly GCF_001443285.1). Lineage (NCBI taxonomy): Eukaryota > Metazoa > Chordata > Actinopteri > Cyprinodontiformes > Poeciliidae > Poecilia > Poecilia latipinna. The sequence continues at coordinate 158 of NW_015117352.1, forward strand.
TCTCCTTTTTAATGTTTGTATTTCTGGATATTCCAGTGAGGCCACAGCAGGTTTTCAGCAGCAGGTTTTTTAGTTTTTCATTCCTTCATCTGGGTGTGGGAGTGTGGATGGAGCAGGTATCCAGGTGTTGATCAGAGTTTAGATTGATTGGATTTTAATGCTGATTATTAAATCAGGTTGAGCTTCCAGAAATGTTTCCTTAGTGTCTTGATGTCCTTTTAGGCTTCAGTGAGTTTCTTCAGGTTGTTACTGAGGGATTTCCTTTCTCCTCTCTGTTGGAGCTTTTCTTGTGTTTGGAGAAATGAGTTGTGCTGCAGCAGCACCAACTGTCCTTCCTACATCCACTGCAGTTTGCAATCCAGATGTTGGACTGTTCCTGTCTCAGTGGAGGACAATGTGTGTCTGAGAGACATGTAATGTCCATGTTTGCTGTTGAAAGAGACTGATGGTCTGACCCCCCTCCTCCTTTCAGGGTGGAGCCTGCTGGAGTCCCATTCTTGGTACCAGGTTTGTGGAAGTGTAAGTGTGTTTTTCATCTGATTCATGACAACAAAGCAGCTCACATTCAACCATCTTCAAACTGTCACATCACTTATTCAGGATCATCATCAAAGATCAATAAATGATCAATAACTGCAGCTGGATTGTGTTTGTTCTCTCCATCAGATTCCCGTCATCTCACCATCGACACAAACACAGTGAACAGAAAACTCAAACTGTCTGAAGACAACAGGAAGGTGACATTTGTGGAGGAGCTTCAGTCATATCCTGATCATCCAGACAGATTTGATTACTGGGAGCAGCTGCTGTGTAGAACTGGTCTGACTGGTCGCTGTTACTGGGAGGTCGAGTGGAGAGGAGGAGTTTATATATCAGTGAGTTACAGAAGAATCAGGAGGAAAGGAAACAGTAGAGACTGTGTGTTTGGATGTAATGATCATTCCTGGAGTCTGAGATGCTCTGATGATGGTTACTCTGTCTGGCACAATAACATAGAAACTCATCTCTCCTCCTCCGTCTCTAACAGAGTATCAGTGTATGTGGACTGTCCTGCTGGCATTCTGTCCTTCTACAGAGTCTCCTCTGACTCACTGATCCTCCTCCACACCTTCAACACCACATTCACTGAACCTCTGATTCCTGGATTCTGGTTCTGGTCCAGTTCTGGTTCCTCTTCAGTGTTTCTTTGCTGATTTGAGTCTAAAGATTTTCCTCCTGTCAGAGAAACTCTCACTGTTGAACAGATAGTTCATCTCTACAATCTATTTCTTGGTGAAACTTTTCTGATTGAGTCCTTGGAAACTTTTTCTTCTTCCAGTCCTTTAAAGATGGAAGCTGGGATTATTCCAGGATTATTCCAGGATTATTCCAGGATTATTCCAGGATCCTCATGTTTTCCTGTTTGTTTCCAGTCAAAGCTTCACATTGAATTTCAAGATGTTTCTCTTATTTTCTCCTTTCATTCATTAGATTTCATTGNTTGTGAAAATCCGGCAGAAATGCTACGCTAATTAACTCAGCTCGAAAGACGTCATGTTTACACAGACATGCAGTAGGCTGCTTACGTAGTTGGTCCACTACGGTAAGCAGCCGCCAACTTCTTTTTTCCCTGTAGAAGAAGAAGTGCGCGGTGCATGCTGGGATAGTTGTCAGAACGTTGGTTTGTTAATAAAGTTTGATGATACATTTAAAGCCGGGGGAGGGGCAGGGGAAGAGAGACAGAGACTGCGGCGGCAGCGTGTCGGTTGGTCTGTGTTACCCAAAAAGTAGTTGGGCACAATATCGCAACACCAACACCGTGAGTGAAACAACGACTGGGCCAGCCTACTATATAAAGTACTCGGGGACCAATTCTTTATAAATGTGGATGTGTAGTAATAGAGTATGATGCGCCTTATACTGCGGTGCGCTTAATATATGAAAACAGTTCTAAAGTAGACCGTTCATAGAAGATGAGCATTATAGTGCGGAAATAAAGTACATCTTATAGATGATTATAAATTGTCATACTCAGCTGCACATTTCTTTGAAACTGATACTGTTTTTATTAAATGTACAGCAAAACTCCCTGCTGTGGATCAATGAAGGATGTTTCTATTCTGATCCGTTCTACATGTGACAAATGATGAATTTATTACAGAGTGTGAGAGTGTTATTACTATTTCATCTTATTGACAGGTTAATTTATTGACTTTTTTCCTCTCCTATAAATGTCCAGTTCAGACCTTGGGCTCTACCTCAATGT
>NW_015117352.1:8173-13157 GCF_001443285.1 Poecilia latipinna
TTTGCATAAAAATATTTTTCATCAACTCTGCCTTTCAGAAAGTCCTAGTTAAAGTAAAACATTCCCATCCCATGAAGGTCAGAGGTCAATGCTTTGAAGCATAAAGTGATAAAATCTTAATATTTCCTGTTTCATTCAGAACTTCTACCTGAAACTCAGAACCTGCAGAACATTTTTCTCTATGGAGAAAAAATCCATGAACTGGAAGATCAGAGCAGAATGAAAACTGGAGATCAGTGATGGACAGAAAAGCTCTGATCGCTGCATCTCCGACCTCAATGTCAACATTTAAAACATGATACAAGAATGCAGTTTTTGTGCTTTCACATTCAAAACAATCTAGTCTAAATATCATACAGAAAAGCATCGATATGAAAATTTTGGCCAAAATATTGATTAGCGATGGGTCTGGCAACACCGTTGCGTTAGTGCAAGTATGAAGCCCATAGACCAAAACCCGTATCGGTGCGCGTATTGGTTTCAGCAAGTCATGTGACTGATACAGGAACTGTTTCAAAATGACATTAATGCACCAAACTGTGTTTATAAGGAAGCGAATCTGTCAATCTGTCAAAAGCATTAGCCAAACGAATTCTTGATCTTTTACAGCATCAACTATGGAGCAGCTTCAAAGGAAAGGTTTCCGCAGTGTGGAACCATTTTGATCTTATATTGGAAAATAAATTTGTTTTCATTTTGTTGTTTCATCCGGTTCTTGTCAGTTTCTACTTGATCTATCTGAATCCAAATCCAGCTGAAATTGACTCGTAGTTTACTTTCATATTATGTTCTGCAGGTTAAGTGTCGCACATGTTCGACTAAACTGTCTTATTTAAATAAATCCACCTTTTCAATGCTGAGGCATCATGAGGCATGAGAATGAAGTCCCAGATACACCTAGAATAAACTCAGATATACAGCCATTCTACAAATTACTCAGTTGCTTTGTATAAATTATTTCATATACAGTGAACCCTCGCTATAACGCGGTTCACCTTTCACCATCTCGCTGCTTCACGGATTTTTTTGTGCAGTTTTTTTTAACACACATTGTGTTCTGTGTCCTGATTGACCGCATGATTGGTGCAAACAGTCTCTGCACTTCTCTACCTGAGTGCCAATAAAGTTACGGTATTTAATACAGATTGGCCACTCAGGAGATGGAAACTGAAACTTTGTATGCCTGATGAAAAAAACTGTGGCCAGAGGCAGCGTAAAACCCGACCGGAAGCTCGCTTGACGAGATCCATCGCTCTGCTGTGGAGCTGTGAATCTCGCAAAGCAGCTTGGAGGAAACGCTTTAATGACAAGAAGTTGTTTATTTGGGAAATCATTAATGATGTTGGTGGTGTCTCCCAGTAAACAAAGAGAAGGTGATAATGAGATGAGGCAGCCAAACCTTCTGGAAAGGAATGTAATTACTTTAATCCAAAATTGTTGAACAGGTTTGCATAACCATAAAGCATGAAAGTATGTATCAGTGGTATTTTATGAACAATTTCTGCTCAATTCAGAGTGAGCCAACCCCATTTTACATATTCTTTAAGTTGTGTAGTGGATTCTATGAAATACTTTATACTGAATGGGCTGAAGATTAGCGCTTTTTGTCATATATAAGATATTATTGCAAATTTTAATCCAGAAATCACAGTCTGGGTTTATATTCAAATCTGTTTGCCATTTTAAAGTAGGTATGGATATTGTTGAATCAATCCTATTTAACATTCTGTAGATCGATTGAGTTTTCTTTCTAGATGCAATTTTAAATAGTTCTGTAATTTGTTTATTAGGTTTTACGATGAGTTTTTCCAGGTTGTATTTATTTTGCAAAAGAGATTTTAATTGAAAATATTCTAAAAATTGAGTATCACTGAGTTTATATTGTTTAGTTAATTCTGAAAATGAAAGGAATGTATTATATCTGAAAATATGTTCAAAATATGTAATGCCTTTAGAAACAAAGTAAAGTAAAAAAGAGTTTTTTAAATTTATTATAAGATCTGGGTTGTTCCAAAACATTCTGTATTGTGAGGTGGTAAAATTTGAGTTGATAATATCGTTGAATTTCTACCAAGCTGAGAGAGTGGCTTTAATAGTTGGTGATTGAAAGCAACCATGTTTCTTAATCGCTTGACTAATGAATGGTGTTAAGAAAATATATTTAAAATAAGCTAGTTTTAAAATTTAACATGACTTGATTGAAACAGCCTAATTATAGTTTTAAAATGTATAACTTATTCTGGCCTACTGACCTTTATTTTACCTGTAGTTAAGGCAGATTATTTTCCAAGATCTTTGATCTGCCCTCAGTAGGAAGTTCCAGCTTTTCACACTGATCTGTGAAAGCCATGAAACAGCAAGAGATCAGGAGAGTCTGCTACCATTTTATTTAGACAATGGGGACAAATGGCTTTAGAGAGGGTCAGAGACAGGTCCTGGTTGGATGAGCAAAGATACGCCTTATTTGAATAAATTAAAGAAAAGAAGATAAAACTTTCCACACAGAGTAACAAATCAGATTTTGCCCTTGCAATTTCTTCAAAGATGTTTTTGATGTCCCTACTCTTGCCTCAGGTAATGAATGTATGTCTCTATTATTTTATAATTTTCTGTTGTATCTTATACTTTGTTCTGATTTTAAGTTCTGAAATTCTGTGGCGTCAACACGCATTGTTGTGTTCTGTCCCACACGCGAATCAAGAGAACCCGGGATCCAAACAGGAAGGAGAGCCAGAGTTTTTCCTAAATTTAATCACACAAATCATTTTTCTTTAACAATGGTAAATCACATAGTTGCATTTTCCCACAAAACCACTGTTCTAATTCATTTAAAACATTGTGTTGCTGGTTTTGGATCCACTTGATTATGTAATGTAGCTGATTGGCTAAATAATATTATATATTTTTTTGTATCTACCCTTCCATATTGTTTTGAGTTTTGTAAAGTTGATAACTTTATTCTTGGCGGCTTGTTTTTTCAATAAAATTTGGAGATTATACAATCTAAAGATGTAAACCATTCTTTAGTTGGCTGGATGGGTAACATAGAAATAAATAATTGATTTGGGGAAGTATTTTCATTCTAATTGTCGCTATTCTACCTGCAAGTAGGAAGTGGTAGTTTTATACATTGTTTCAAGTTGTTTTGTATTGATTCTTGAAGTGATATGAAATTAAGATTAAACAAATCTGACAATTTAGGAGATCATTTAATCCCAAGGTATGTAATTTGAGTTGTGCATAAAGGAATGGGCATAGTGTGGATTGTCTCATCCCATTTTAAATCAATTAAAGGAAGAACTGCAGATTTATTCCAATTTGAGTAATTAGATATTTTTGAGAATCGATTAATCATTCTGATTGTTTAAGTCATTGAAGAATATGGATCCTGCAATAGCGATAAGATATCGTCAGCATATAAACAAATTTTATGTTCTGTTTCGTTAATTGAAATACCTTTAATATGAGACTTTTGACGAATTGCTGCTGCAAGGGACTAAATGAAAATGGAAAACAAGGATGGAGAAAGTGGACAACCGTGTCTTGTGCCTCTTTGTAGGATGACATTCTTTGAAATTATGTTGTTAGTAGTAACATTCGCTGCTGGTGATGTATAGAATAACTTAATCCAGTTAATAAAATAATCTCCAAATCTAAACCTTCTTATTATTGAAAACAAAAATGACCAATTCACTTTATCAAACACTTTTTCAGCATCCAAAGTTACAATGGCTGAGTCTTGTTTATTTGTTAAAGCCATTAAGTTCAGCAATCTCCATATATTATATGAAACCAGTTTAATCAGGATGAATTAAGGATGACTTTTTCAATTCTGATTGTTGATGCCTTAGTGATAATTTTCATATCTGTATTTATTAGTGAGAGAGGTTGATAGCTAAACCTGATCTTTGCCAGGTTTTAAGACGAACTGTAATAGCAGCTGTATTTAAACTTTGGGGAATGATACCATTTCTTTTATTTCTTATATTAATTTGATGTATATTGGATAAAACATATCCCAAAAGTGTAGAATTCAGCTGTAAAACCATCCGGTTCTGGTGCTTTATTGTTCGGCAAAAGGTGTATTGCACTAATTAATTTTTTTTCTGTTAATGGAGCTTTTCTGACAGAATCCTGGTGACGGTCCAGGAAAGCAGCGCCAATAACTCTAATAAAATAACGCTCCAATGAGCATCGAGCAGAAGTTTCACCTGCTAAAGCAAAACTGCTATCAGAAAACCAACTCACCAAGGAATCAAGTCAGTAGGTTCACACATTTGCATCAGTTTGTGAGGAATGTAAATGACTTTATTGATAGGTTGCTAGGTGATCTAGACAGACTTCTGATGGTAACTGACGGTTGGCTGTTTTGGACGTAGTGCAGAGAGTGAGCGAGCGTGCGAGTCACAGTTAAAGGGAGATGACTAGGGAGTGGTCCAACTAATGTCCAGACAATCAATTAACTATCGCTTGGTTGTTGAGTGAATTGTATTTATTGAGCGTTTCGACATGAAATGGTGTTAATATTTGATTAACTGTCAAACAGTTGAAACAGTTGGAATATGTTATAGTTAATTAAATACATGCATTGTAAATTTAATGATATTACATAAAGTAAGATTTATAAGTTAAGCTAAAAGGTTAGAACCACTTTGAGTTACTAATAGTATTTTATTTGTATGTTTCTAGCTCTTACAGTGTGTTCATGTACAAAGGCTGTTGAATAAAGAAACGTGAACCATCAGTTAGAGAGACAATCTTTTCAACCAGAACGCTACAATGAAGACGCCAACAACAAGCTACAATCACAGTGGAAACAGGTTGGAGGATTTAAATAAGTTAGCAGAGTTTGGGGCAACACAGGTATGGAGGACCAAGACTGACATGATAAGGAATAAAAGCCTAAATATATAATTAGTTTTTTCTTGTCCTAACACATGACACACGTCAAGAAATGTATATATTTTCTTTTTTTTATTTCCCC
>NW_015117352.1:19040-20836 GCF_001443285.1 Poecilia latipinna
TTTCCATTGCCAGGTTGTTGCTCAATACTTTGATCCATTCGTTTATCTTTGGTCTTTCTGTGTTTCTCCATTTCAGAGAAATCAAATATTTAGCCTGCAAAAGGCAGAAACTCAAAAGCTTCTTTCTCTTCATAGGTCCTTTAAATCCATCTGGAAAAATGTGCAATAAGCAAAGTTTACTGTCCACTGGAACATCCTGTTCAATCAAACCAGAGATGAACATGATGACCTCCTTCCAGAAAGGTTGAAGCTCTATACATACATGCAATGGAAAAGAGAAACTTTATCTATATTGCATTTAACACAAACATCAGGAATATTTGAATAGAAATGTTGAAGTTTTACAGCAGTGATATACGTTCTAAATAGCCATTTGTATTGTAATAGTCTAAACCTTGTGTTAATAGTTTGGTTTGTGCCAATAGACATGAGTTATTCCATTCATCCTCAGGGATTTTGGTTTGCAGATCAGTTTCCCAGGCTTGTAAATATGAGAGACTATTTTCTCTTAAAGCTAAAAGTAAAATATTATAGAACGTGGAAAGTAGATCCGTACTCTGATTATAGTGAATGGCTCTATTCTCTATGGTAGAGAGTGGAGGTTCAGTCGTAGATTTCAGTGAGGCAGAAACAGCTTCTAACCTGTAAATACTTAAAAAATGTTTTTTGGCAGACTGAACTTATTTACCAGTTGTTCAAACAACATCAAACCTCCTTCACTATAAAGGTCCCTATTTTTAAGCCTTTATTCATCATATTCTAAACCCTCTGTCTGCTCTTCCTGGTTTGAATCTATTATTTCCCCAAACAGGTGACAGACATGAGATCTTGAACATTCATCCAAAACTCAATGGGAGTGGTGCCAAACTGATATTGTGTTTCTGAGAAAAGGATTTTTGGTGTTTTTAACAGATGTTTAATTTCAGCTGAGTAAAGACAGGATGTCAAAGGTCATGTTAATGAGTTGTTCTCTATTTGTACCAAGAGGGTCTGTCAGATGAAGAGCTTTTAAATGATCCAAATTCACCTCTGGAAAAAATAAGAGACTATTAAAATAATCAGTTTTCTGATTTTACTGTTTTAAAGGCAAATGTTTGAATAAAATGAACTTTGTTCTTTTATCCTATGAACTACTAACAACATATCTCTGAAACTCCAAGCAAAAATATAACATTTATTTTCAGAAAATGAGAAATCTTTAAAATAATGAAAAAGATGCAGAGCTTTCAGAGCTGAAATAATGAAAAGAAAACAAGTTGATTTAGAAACAACAATACTAATGTTTTAATCAGGAAGAGGGAACGACACACTAGGGAACGCCCTCTTTAGGGCGGAGCTTAGCCACAGGCTAACAAAGCAGATCACAAACTGGTCTTGGTGCCATTTTGTCCTGCTAACTCCTGAAGGTGGATGAGAAATGGACCAGCTGTATTTTGGTTTTAATAAATGGATTCATGAATTCAACTCTCTGACCTCAGACATCAAGAACTCGGCATGGAGAACGGATAATTCTCCACAGCATCAGAACCGGGTCCAAACTTTTATTACTTTACAGAAATGATTTATGCAGTGGATCTAATTTGTCAACATTTAATTTATTTGCTGATTCATTATTTTTATTTGGTCAGTTTGGAGCAGGAACAGTTTAATGGAAGGAGAATTACAAGTTTTAATGATGTGACAAAAATAGATTAACACTAAATTATGGGAAAACAGAATTTGTAATATTTATTAACAAGAAAATAAAAAAATGAAAAATATCACCTCTAAAATCAGATTTTTCAGGTGAAACTAGA